>NC_081202.1:12628843-12713843 GCF_902713425.1 Acipenser ruthenus
TCACTGGTCTGTGATTGGGGTGTCCAGCTGAGTAAGTTAGCTTAAAAATAAACAATGCATTCACTGTTCAGTTATTGTCCTATTGTGGTAATGCAATGGAGACTACAAGGCCAGACAAAACAAATTAACAAATGAATAAATAAACATTCCACCAATAGAATGTGTTATAATGTGCACCATGTTTCCTATGAATTATTCCTATATTTGGGATATCTATATCTGGGATACAGGTTAGGGAATTAGTTAAGGAATATTATACAGTAATGACGTGCGATATATACTGTGCATTTATTGACTCAGTACATCACTTACTCAGTGTCATTAATTTAGTATTTGTAGAGCTAAATTATATTTTCCTTGACGAGTAACTGGATTATTCATAATGTTTGTATTGAAATTAGGTAAATAATGTCTCCATATATTGTGAAAATGTGGATTTCCACAATCTTAATATTTCCCATTTGAATATTGTCTGTAGTGAATCTCTAAAAACACCATGGTGGTGAATGGTTAATTTGCTATCCCTAGCTTGGATTCAAATCAGTCATCTTTTGTCTCAAAGGCATATGTGTAACCAACTGAGTCACAAACGGCCATTATGCAACTGCATGAGTCAAGAGACTATTCAGATTAGCTAGTGATGTCTGGAAAGGGGTAGATTATTCTCTGTAGCATTACAAATAGACACAACACAAACTACACTGAAAAAATGTAACTTAATTTAAAACAATACTTTAGCCTGATACTGTACCAGCAGTAGTAAATCACTTTTATTGTCCCTGTGAAAAAAAAGGCATTTGTATTGCTTTTATTCTTGTAGCATGATACAATAGTGCTAATAGGATATTTTATTGGTAACACTTTAGTTTAGGTATCCGTTATAAGTAATTATAAAAAATAGCAACAAAAAAATAAACAATGGCAAAAGTATATGATAACTGTACTGCAAAAACAAATCAGCCTCATACAATTGGTGAGACAGACAATTAAAGACAGACAGGCACAGAAAGACAAACAGACCTGAAAAGACAGACAGACAGACTATATCCGATATAACTAATTATAGACAATAGTAAAAAATGTCAAAGTGTATAACAGTATTATTTCTAATTATAATCTATAATTGTTAATAGCATAATTAAAGCATGTTCATAGATTGTTTAAAATCACTTCTAACTGATACCTAAACCTCCTTTATCTGCTCTTGTATTATCTTTTTACTAACTGTATACTTTCAGTGTACTTAGAAGTACCATAGTTGTGCCTGCTGGGTGTCTCCATAAAGAAGGCCCTAGCAAGAGGACTATTTGAATTAGCATCTCCATTATTATTAGTCTGTCAATATTAATATACTATAATTAGGGCTTTTAAACTTACTTTGAGCCAATTCTGTTTCCTAATTAAATTCAGAAAAAGCTGTTAATTACAAAACAATGCCACTTATTTTACCTTCGTATCTTGACTGAGCCTGATTCTGTTTCACTTTATTTTTTTTTATTTCAAACAGAGGTGATAAATTACGTTAATTGCTCATCCCTGATCCTAATTACATTTCATTGTTGCAGTCGCCTACTTTATCGTTGTCCTGACAGATTTTCTTTTCAGCATAAAATATACAGTACCGAGTGTACACTGACAGCAAGTCCATCATTTAAAATCTCATTGATTTGGGGGTCTTCTGGGGTGGCATACAGGGAGTATGAGGGGTTTACAATGGAGCTGCCTGCGGGTGCCAGCAGAGAGAGAAGTGGCAGGTATCATCACTAATACAGCCCCCCACAGATTGCAGTTTTGTTAGGTTTATGTTTAAAATTTAAGGTAGGACTATCAGAAAAGCCTCATAACAATTGTAATAGTGTTAATGTATATTATTAAGTTAGTTTTAGAAAGTTTTTTATGCAAGATTGGAATATGAGCTAAACTCCTAAGTGACAGTAAAAACTTTACATTCTATGATTGAGTAATAAATAGTAAAAAAAACAAAAAAAACACACCTATGTTTTTTATGTTTACATGTTCTTCTCAACTTGTTTCTGTTTGTTAAATTACAATTAAAGTTTAAAAATATAGATGTATCTCCATTTTATTGTTACTTCAAAAATGTATTTTTTCCAAATGTCCCTTTGCACTCGCTTGAAAATGTGTTCAATATCTAATTAGGAAAACAACTTGAGCTACTTTAAACAGAAACTGTATCCATCAATTGAACAGTCCGAAATAATCAGGCAGGCATGACCATATCTGCAGCAGGACAGGGCTTGTTAGTCATGGAAGTGAAATAATAAAATAAGCATTTACAGAACAATATTTTATTTTAACAACTAAAAACCAAATATATGCCAATGTTATCCCAGTTTCCTAACCACCAAAAAACAACGTTGCACCAACACTGGCCTGACCTATAGAACTTGAATATACCATTGGTGCAATGTTTGCCCACCTGAGGATAAATACTAAATGGCAACATTGTACCAACGTTGGCCCACTTGAGGATAAATGATCAAATGGCAACATTGTACCAACGTTGCCAATGTAGGGCCAACCGAACTGCCGACGTAAGCCCAACTGAAAATTGCTGTCTGGGGTGATACGAAGGGTAGATTTGTACTTTTTTTGTCATCTATTTTATAAGAGTGTATACAAGCCAGGTTTACGGTGACAGTGAATTGAACTCCGTCTCTGAAGAAACTCAATTTGGAAAAGTATAATATAAAATATGACTGCGTGCGGTACACATTAAATACTAAAATGAACTGGCGCTGTAGTTTCATTGAGGAGAAGGCTCCTTGCATTTCTCAGATGAGTTACAGCTACATGGTCATTGTCAGTGTTTACATTGCCTTTGGTGACAGTGAATTATTTAAGACTGGTCTTTTCTGAATGAATGTAAAGGCCCAGTAATGTCTAGTACCAACAGCCTTTAAAAGGCTTTGATGGTCGAGTAGCTTTTCATAAATGAATAAAGATTTTTTTTCTCTCCACTTGTCAGCTTGGAACCATAATTCTTTGGACTGTTTGTTTGGATAATGGTTTTGGCAGCAGTAATGCACATTTCATGCACACTGCTAATTAGTATGGACTGATTGAAACACCATGCTACATTTCAACCTCTCTCTCTTCAACAATCCCAGTCAAATCCTTGTCACTTTTATTAGTGCTTTATGTTATCTGTAGCCTGCTGCCACAACACAGAGTGCCATCACTCTGATCATTTCTATCCCCTACAGACCTGTTCAAACTGTGGACTCCTGGTTCTCTTGCAAATCAGCTTGGCTTTGCATTTCTATGAACAAGCATCTACGTGTTTTCTTTAAATGAACCCTGTTCAAAAGCTCAAACTATTAGAGGGCCATATTTCTGCAAATCCATGGTACATTGGCTTGAACTTTTAGGTTAAAACTGACCTGCTTTTTTATCTTAAAAGACCCACAGCCAAGTGTGCTTGTTATCTTGAAGTTGGAAAGGTTACCTGAAGCCATGTGGCCTGACTAAATTTAAAAGTACATTTTATATTTTAAAATAAAAATAAAAGCACTGTAGGTTTAACATGGTTGTGACCAGATTGAATGCTAATTGAAAAGGGAATAACCAAGGACAGAACTAGAAAGAAAGAAAAATACTTAGAAGCTTAGATTTGGATAGAAGTGATTTGTGAGAAGATGAGGAGGGGGAAGCAAAGGGCAGAGAAATAATCTTTGCAGCAACTCACTACTGGCCAGAAACAAATTAGAAGTCCAGGACATTCAGGGTATTATTTCTGTAATATGTCAATACATAGTTATTAATATACCCTAGAGGGGACTCAGAATTGCATATTTAACTTTTTTTATTTTTGCGCAAAACATTTAAAGATCAATGGCATGATTGATAACACCAGAGTTTGCCATAATGTTGCTTACCCCTTAGCTATCCCAGAAATACATTCATCCAGCAGCATCTGGAAATCTCTGTGTGTTCCACTTCCAGTGGGATTGGGGGCAAACAAGGAGGGTTGCAGTGATAGCCTAGATGCCCTTTTACCATCAGATGAACAGTTGTCAGTGATTTCCACATCCTGCCACTTTCTTACTCCTGGGCTGATTCAAACTGCAAGCCCCAGGGTGCATCTCAGAGATTATTTCTGTAACGTGTGATCACAAACCATTGTTGTCAGATCAAGGATTTGATCAGTTTGCCTTCAGTAGGGTATAAACAGATGTGTTATTTAACAGAGCATAGGTCTTGCCAGTAGATCTTGCATTATTCCACACTCTCCCATTCTCCCTGCTTGGCCTGGGAAACGGCCTTTATGCACCTCATCCTCTTCTCCTGCTTTTGCACCTCATTGACTACCAGCTTCCTCCGTTGAGCTGGGGCTGCCTTGTGCCATGTAGGAGGAGCTGAACTGAGACCAAGACCTCCTCTTCCATGCTGAACTTGCCCCATGATATCACCGATTTGAAGGGCAGCCCAATATACAATGATTGTGATGATCCAATATGTATATTTTTTACTTCCTAATTATTTAATTTATCTGGGAAGTACAAGTCCCTCCTCTTCCTCACATGAAATGGCTCTCTATCCCTTGACTTTAGACTAATAACCCCCCAAACACTGTTCAAATAAACTCAAGATTCCCCTCTGACAATTAATTACAAATGTATGCCAATTTCCTTCAACTGGGATGAACTGTAAAAAACAAAATGTGCAATACATAGAACCTTGTGTTGTTACAAATGACCCAGTAAAAGTCTCCACACATTTGCACATGCTTACTAGATGTAATGATTTCCATTACACGAGAGTAGATGTTAAAACTTCATGCTGATTTGAACTCGGCTCTCGCCAAGATAAGCACCAACTAAGACGTAGCTTTACAGTAAACTAATGTGATTCATATGTGTCTCCATCCTTGGACCATGATCTCTGAAGATTTGTATTGACCCTGGTAATGACTGCAGAGCTACATGATTCAGCCCCCTCGCAGGCTTTAGTGCTGTAAGCCATGAGCTGGAATAAAAAAAATAAAAAAATTAAATAACACATCAAAACACATCACTGTAGAGAGGCTAAAGACTGTCATAATGGGCACGTAGTGAGGACCTCAGCCTCTTGGAATCCTAATGAAATTCTGGTGTTTGTGGTGTACAAGTATCACTCCTAGGGCACCTCCACAGAGGCTTTGATGGCAGTGCTGAGCAGGCCTATGTGAACAAGGTGATATTTGACTGGTCAAGAATGAAAATAGGTGTGAAAAGTGAAGGATCTCCCCAAGTTAGAACAAGGGATGATATTTGGAGCTCCAACCAGTGGGTATGTTGAATAAAAAAAAAAAAACAACATTTTTTGAAAATCTCAGAATTGTTTCTTGAGTGGAAAAAGGCACCTCCTTGGGGAAAAAACACCTTTGGCAAAAAGACTGCCAGACCCTGATTGGTGTCAACTTGCATTGCTGATTTCTCAAAACAGGAATTCATCAGCAAAAAACAATGACAGGACATTTAACAGATGAGAACCCCCAATTTGATGAAAAACCCTGCAATGTGGTTTCATGCAAGGGCGACTACCTGAATTGTACTACTGTAGAGGTGATTTTACAGTGAAATTGAGAGTAGTTAAAATCTTTGGAAATGTAATATAATTGGCCACTTTCTACCATGTTTGTTAAATTATCTGACTAAAATGTATACCAAAGAAATATAACATATGCATTTTTTTGATCATTTGTATCTTGGTTTTCCTACCAAATTTGAAATTTCCAACTTGATTTTATTTATTTATTTTTTTAATTTAGTCGTTGCCAATTATTTTTATTATTTTCTCCCAATTTGGAACGGGCAATTATTTTTAGGCTCAGCTCACTGCTACCACCCCTGCCCTGACTCGGGAGGGCGAAGACAAACACATGCTGTTCTCCGCTCCGCCCCCCCCCCCCCCGGTTGTCAACTGTGCGCCGCCTCCTGGGATCTCCCATCCATGGTCGGCTGTGGAATAGCCTCGACTCAAACCGGCGATGTCCATGCTATAGAGCGCATCCTGCACTCCAGGAGGAGCACCTTTACTGGATACGCCACACGGGAGCCGCCCCCCCCCCCCCCCAAACTTGATTCTTAACACTTTCCAAGCAGGTGAACTGGATTCCCGCTGTCAAGCCAGTTGTCTCTCTTTGACACACTAAAGAATAGATGCTGCCAAGCTACACTAATGGACTGTTTAAAGAAAGGGCCCAGCTGTGGAATTCTCCGTCTAGACTGACCAGTAGTGGGTGATGAACAAGTACCATCTGATTTTCCTCACTAACCCATGGAAACGCAAAGGCCAATGCACTCCCTGTGGGCCTCCAGCCTGGTGTGAGTGGGGTGAGCCACTCGGGACCCTTACATTTTACATTTAAAAACGTGCTTTAAAATAACATTGAGCAAACTGGATCTTTTATGTTCAAAAAGTGATGGGAGGCCAAAGATGTTGTACTTGGTGAACTAATTCAAGCATCCACAAGGGAAACTTGTAGTTTTTGGTTATAGGATAATAATGATCCCAAACACAGCAAGAGTCAAGAAGCACTATTTAGAAAGAAAACCAATGGCAGTTCTCAGGTGGCCAAGTCAAAGAAAACAATACAAAAGGTGGAGCCATGAAATACAAATGATGTGGTGCAGCTTTATTATAATATGAAGCTAATGGGTCGAAGAGGAATAGGTTGTTTTTCATACTACAGCACTTTGCGTTGCTGTACCCGTGACCTCTACAGTATTAGTCTTACAGTTTCCTGTTTTATATTTCTCATTATAAAATGTGTTAAGCTGTACATTTCAAAACAGAATTAGTAGTAAACAGACATTACAAACTGAATTACAATAAATAGAATGCAGGCCTGCATGAGTCATGCATTTTCTATTAAATGCCAACTTCAATTGAATTTGCATATTCATAGAACAAGACTTGTACTGTAGATGGAAGAATTCAATTATTTTCAACATTTCAACAGCAGTGGAAAAACTATCATTACTTGGGTGGTACCAGTATAGTTAAAAAAAGGTATTCCTTTATAAAAGTAAAATACATTTACTAATACAATGTTTATCTAACTTAAAAGCAAGCATCTGGTTTTATACAATAAAGTATTTAAGTAGAACATCCTTTAATTTCATTATATTGAAATAATGAAAACATTTTTGCTGCACCAAAGGATGGTATGACTAGTAAATATATATTTGGGGACATTTTCTCAATGGGCATCGTGTTATTGTGGCTCTAAAATCTGACCTTGAAAGCTTAATAATAAATAAATAAATAAATGCATTTTTAAAAACTGCTTTTAAAAATTGATTATAACCAGTTGAGAAAATAGATTTTACAAATATGCCCAAAGCTATCAGTGTACTTAGTGTGATCCTAGTGGCAAAATGTGTGCTGTAATCAATCAGTCTTTTTGCATGGTTGATTACTGAGTGCAGTCATCTACAAAATAATACATTCCAGCAAATTAGCAGTTTTCTGCACAAGTTCAAATTAATAGTATTAGTCTGAGATTGATATTGGTTATTTCAATTAATCTCTTCAAATTCCAAATGGATGTTTTGGTCACTTCCTTCCTTCCTATACTGCCTGACAGCAGGTCACAGGTATTTTCATAAAGCAAATCTGTGTGGTGACCATAGTTCCAAAATTGCTCCAAGGCCACATCCCTGCCAGTTAAGTTCCTTTAAAGAGCCACTCTCAAACCCATATACATTATGACAATACCTGCAAGACGTATTGGACCTTGCTGTGCTGTTTTCTATCTTCCCAGATCACTTGAAATAACTTTGTTTTTCTGCATTATGAACTGATCTATCCACGAAGCATGGTGGCATGTTTACTTTTTTGCCTAAAACTCCCAGAATATGCGTCATCAGTCTTTCTGACATGGTGCAGTACGACACAAGTCTCTAACTCAAGAGTCCCTTCGATCTAGCTTTTAAAGATGCTGCTCAGATAGCTAGGATATGGTTTGCTTGGCATCCCATGCAGCAGTGTCATCTAGGATGAATTAATTCAATGGCCTATCAGGTTATAGACAGGCAGGATTAACATATTTAAAAGGACAAAGCTGCAGTATCAATATAACTACTTATTCTTGTATCATTAATACTATATTTTAAACTATGTTCATGTTATACTAACCTAAATGTCTCCCAAAGAAGTGATGTAGACAAGCGGTTTGCAATCTGTTACAGTAACGTTTGATTTTTTTAAAATTTTTAATCAACTCTTCTCAAAGTAAAATTATTATTAATAGGCATTATAAAAACTTTGACTAACATATGTGTAGACTAGACATTATTTATATTTCATTTGGCTTTTATTTATGCTATGCTTGCAACGTGTATTGAAAAAACGCCTCTTAATAAATCATTTGAAAATGTTTATAACAAACATGATTAAGAATACTGCGATGAACAAGTCTTGATTGATGCAGTCTTTTGAAATCAAGTCGTGCTATTTGTAAGTAGCACTTTGATGTCTGGAATTTCATTTAAAAAGGCACAAAGGAATCCCTCAGGTCACCCAACAAGGAGACGGGTCCCTTCCGAAATGAGAAAACAAGAGAACGGTAAAACACAGCACGGAAATGTTTTTAGGTATGGTGAATTGTTTGTAATTAAAAAAAACAAACAATTAATGTAAAACATTATGCAATTTAAACTATGATAATTGGTTCAAGTCACTTTAAGACAAGACAAATGTGAAAACTCATGCTTTAAATAGCTCTGCATTTGAAAAACTGCCCCGCCAAAGCAAAAATAATTGGGAACAATATCAGTATTGAGGATATACAAGTGTACAAATGTATTCTTACAGACCAACACATAGCCTTGATTAATGCTGACTATCATATGTTTAGCCATATGAAGCAGTCGCTAGAGGATATCAATTTTGAATTCCGTGTTGGAACAGACGGTCTGGAAAATACTGCAACATATGTCTATAAACTTGTATTTTGCTGTAATACAGACAATGGTTGCGAGACAGTACGCACAGACATAACAATCTTGGAACGAATCACAGATAGATGATGATCTTTTTAAAGATGAGAAAACAGCATGATTGCATCAGCAAGGAAGCTTCCTAGACAAATCCATACACCTCCTAATGTCAAGTCTTTCACCACTTATGCCTTTTTCACATGTTTACTTTGAAGTTAATTTGCATTAGAAATAAAACCAGAGTATATTGGGGGGGGGGCAATGACAAAAAACACCAACTTGAAAGCAAAAGCCAAACTTAAAAAACGTAAGACTATTTAAGTTTCAGGCTACTTGTTAAATCCTTGAGTACACATGGTTGTCTTGTATGAATACCATGGCAGCTGGAGCAGAACTTCTTACCTGACAGAGATGGGTGCAGCCAGGAATACATTGCCGCTATCCATTGATCCACAGACATGAAGAGTACAGCATGCACGAGTCAGTTGCCAAACCGAGATCCAAGCAGATCTCTAGCTCATTGTCCTTTTCTCCATCAATTAGACCAGACTGCTTCTTAATTAGCATTTTGATTTGTAATGGTTGTATGATTTCAGTAATTAAACTAAATTATTAAAGTAATGATTAATGTGGAAAGTCACTTATTATAAAAAAGTGGTAATCTGTACAGACCTAATTATTAAATAAAAAATATCTTAACTATTTGTTTTCTGTTAGGACTTAAGACATTGCTCTATCATAAGCCTGTGTGATTCAGAGTCTGTATCCCAGTTGGCTATTGGTTAAAAAGAGAAAGTAAAATATGGAAATGTATCTCTGAGTAAATAATATACTGAAGACATTCTGCAAAGCCTTTCTCAAAAAATCAAGATAGAAATAAATAGCATAAAACAAATCATGCTTTTAAACTGTCTGAATCATCTTTCTATTCAATTTAAAGCTATTTGGTCCCCATTCTGAAACACTTAAGAAACAAAACAACAATCAGTCAGTCAGAGGTATTACAGTTTTGTGGGAACGTTTTTCTTTTGAGATAATAGCATTATCTATATTTGAAGTACAAGTCCACAAACAGAAGGTAACAATCATTTAACAGTATAAACAATTTAAATATTTGAATTTTCCATTTTCGCATTACCTAATGTTTAATACCTTACTAATAAATGTCTAAAACAATTTGTCTTGTGGTGTCCGAAGCCATTAAACAAACTATTTATTTTCCACTAAAATGTATGCTATTAAATATATGGGGTGAATAACAAATACAATCAACCAAAAATAATCCACACTGTTAATACGTTTAGCACTTACGGTAATGCCATGTTGATGCTAAATACATGTCACACAGCTGTTACTTAATGCACAATTGATCCTGGTGAAATATCGGTCTCTCCTGCAGTACAAATCCCCAAAACCTGACATCTGAGCTCCTTTGTAGCACGTATTATTAAAAACCTCTCCGAGATGAATTATTACCCTCAAGAGTAGTGTAGTTAGTACTGTAAACTGACTTGTATATTGAAATTTGATTAACTTTCTAGTTAACAACCATAAATAAAGTACCGGTATTATGTTTTACATTTGCCGATTAATTCACAGATTTGTAACCAACTACAGAAAAAGGTGGGCATCAGAGAAGCCATCTATGAAAGCCATCACCAAAAACAGAGTTGTAGGAGTGAAAAGAAATGGAAATAACCATTATAGATAGATAGATAGACAGATAGATAGAGATAGATAGATAGACATTTAATTTTCCACTATTAGAGGACTTCGCAGTACATATTTTATATCAACCCAGTCTCACTAGAGAAACTTTAACAGATTAACGTTTCTGCATTTCTGCTTTCTGGGGGAAAAAAACATTACGTGGGTAACGTTTTCACTTTCAACCACAATGGTTCGCGGCAGCTTTTGTCAATTCTCTATTTATATTTATTTTCTGTGAACATTAGTGTATGGATACTCTTGTTTGCTTTTAAACCAATTAAACTGTTACAAAAAAATTACTATTCTATAGTCCATTCATTTTAATTCTGTACATGGTCTTGTTGTACTAGTGCTAAAATATACACTGCCTTTTTTCTTTATATATTTACCTGAAACCTTGCTTAAAATAACTTAAGGAAATTGCATGTCAGCACTGTACTTGCATCCAGAGCGCGTCTACTGATGAAAATAAAAATACGGCTAAAAACAACAGTATTCGGTTCAACAGAGACAGTCAGTAGCTTAAAAACAAATAAGCTAATGCTCCGTGTTTATCTGTGTAGTTTGAAATTTGAATGTGCTGCCCGTGCTTGCTCTGCGGCGCTCAGCCAATAAGCAGGGACGGGACGTAGAAAAGAATTGTGGGATATGTGGGACAGAGTCATAGAAGCAAAGGTATATTTCAAGGTTTTAAAACGACATATCCCACAATTATTTTCAACGTCCACATTCAAATTTCAAACCTCCAAACCACAATTACATGAACAAAATAATGTGATGACTACTTCTGAAAAACAACTAGGCACCTGGAAGAGGAAGGCCTACCCTTTGCAACTGCAACAGAAATGGTCAATTTTAATACTGTCTACTCCAAACAAACACGTTTATCCCATTGGAAGTGGGATATTTACATCTCTTACAAACTGATGTGGAATGAATCATGTTTATTGCAAAAACAGAGACACATACTGTATCACAAATCATTAAATTGACCTTTCCAACAAACTATGCTATTCTAGTATTTTCTGCTAATAGGTGTGAATTAGGCATGAAAATGAAAAGGACACCAGTCTTTCAGCTTTTGCTACATTTTATTGAGCTGTGAAAGACTTAAATACATGACAACATTACAATCTTGGAAAATAAAAAAACACTGTTTGCTACAGCATATAGGATTTACTGTTAACTGTAAGACACGAGCAAGAAAAAAATATTAAAAATGTATTTCAAGGCTTCTGCAGCTTCCTACCACATAGAAAAGAAACCCCTGCAACACTGTACCCTTAATTATTTCAGTTAAAGTTCATGTAATGCATTAAAAACAGACTAAATTCCTGCTTGTTTGAGTTTAATGACATAGTTAATTTCTTTCATAGGAAGCATTCTCTCATAGGAAAGCAAGCTGATAAATTATAAATTTCCAGTTCTCTCTCTCCTTCATCTCACTATAATCACAATCATCTCATAATCACAAATATATAGCTGTCCATGTAGACAAGGGGAGTGCAGGGGGGCATTAAGTCATTGGACATGTGAAAGGAATAAAATAATAATAAAAAAAGATAATTTTGTTTTAGGATGTCTTCAGGACGTTCTCTTTGGAACGGCGTGTTTAGCGTCTGTAGCCAAATTCATCAGCATCATCGGCACGGAAGTCTCCATAGCGCCACAGGTTCAGCTAAAGAAAATTAAAATGTACAAATAAATTAAACAGCATATGCTTTTTGTGAGTGGTTATTTTCAGCAATAAAAAGTGAGCTTTATGAATAACTGTATTGAAAGTAAGTATTAGCCAATATTGCCTTTAAACCCCTTTTTTACTTAGTTTGCCTCACAAGCAACCATAAATCCAAGCTTTGTCAGAAATCTTTCTTAACAAATATACACACCATGCCCATTGATCTTTTTACCGCAGTGTACCAGAAAAAAAGTTTAGAATTTTGACTATAAATTAAACCAATTACTTAGGGCACACCTTTCACACCTAGTTCATTTGACCTTTTGATGTGGATTGAAGGGCTGTTCGGTTTGCTTAGAGTGATGTGAAACCTCTGAGAACCATGTAAATCGCACCAGGATGTGCATCAAACCAAGTGAACTGAGATCACCTGAAATGGTCATCTCATTTCTCTTGGAAGTAGACTTGGTACATTAGCACTTTGGTCTGTTTCAACATTTTGTAATGTGAAACCAAACATATTCCAGTTCACTTGATAACAAACCGCTCCAAACAGTGAAGCAAATCATGGAAGCGACATACTACTTCAGCAAGCACCAAGGAAAGTCATAGGAAAAATATGAAATGACAATTGAATAATGATTTAGCACATGTATTGTATCTGGTTTTATTATAATTATGCCATATACACTCACAGGGAAAACAAAGCGGTACTGTCTGTACAGACATTAGTCACTGTTGCATTTGCGATGCTCTGCCTGAGTTTAGTAAACCAGCTCCTGTTGCATCTCTCACCACACTGTCACACATACAACATTCACAACAAGCTATTATTATTATGATCATCATCATAAACAGCTAAATTGCAGTTGGTTGAATGTGCAATATGTAAATCTTTTTCATAATCATGATTAGCAGTCCAGATAAGCTGCGTACCTGACTTTTTTTTTTAATTTAGTAGTCACCAATTGATTTTACCTCGTTTTTCTCCAATTTTAAATGAAATAGCCAATTGTATTTAGGCTCAGCTCACCGCTACCACCCTGCACTGCCTCGAGAGCAGCAAAGGAGAACACACACTGTCCTCCGAAAAGTGTGCCGTCAGCCGACCGCTTCTTTTCACTCTGCAGGCCCGCCATGCAGCCAATCCAGAGCTACAGCGTTGGAGGACAACACAGCACTGGGCAGCTTACAGGCAAGCCCGCAGGTGCCCAGGCAGTCTACAGGGGTTGCTGGTGCACAGTATTGTGCGCCCCCTGGGAACTCCCGTCCACAGTCGGCAGTGGAATAGCCTGGACTCGAACCGGCGACCTCCAGGCTATAGGGTGCATCCTGCACTCCACGCGGAGCGCCTTTACCTGATGCGCCACTCGGGAGCCCCGTACCTGACGTTTTTACACATTAAAAAATCCAAAATACGCACTAAATGCGTAAAAATACGCATAGCAAATTTGCTGCACAGCTTGTCTGCCTCCCCTAAAACTTCCACTAACTACATCTCCCAGAATACAATGTCTTCATAATAATAATATGGCCTGACTCAAAAGGGCCAATTATAAATCGACAGTTATAAAATTATAGACATTACATATATAATTTTCACTGTTAACCTAGAACTGGAACAAATTAGCAACATTTAAAATTAAATACAGACATAAGCCTCAATCAACTTTGTTCTCAGGCATTTAATAGTTTCAGACCAGTAATATACTCTCATCCAGACCTTTTGAGTGGGCTTATACTACTGAGAAACAGATATGTAGAAAACTTACCCTGGCAGCCTTTGCAGATTCCTGTGCAATCAGGTACTCTTTGACCTGAGGGAGAGAGACAGCAGAATAGATGGTTTACAGCCAGGAGCAACAATACATGACCACACACGCAGAGCTTTAGCATCTTAAGTTATAGCAAGAACAAAATAACTTATTAAAATGATTTAAACAAATAAGCAATTGATTAAATGCAGTTGCTGGTTTATTCTGAGTCAGCAAAATGCTGCACTTGTACAGTAGGCTTTAAGTGCCTGTAGAGATGGCAGAACACAGCAATTATATTCCTCTGCTCATGTCAAAACTTGAAATTTCCACATTTATAAAATGTTAATTCATCAACACCAGAAATAAATTGACTAAAAGTTCATACAACTACTGGCATGGGGAGGGTGGGGGAGGCACAGCAAGGGTATCTAGATGACACGGTCCGCACCCAACAGCGGCTCGCTCTCACACACACACAACCCCCACCCCCACCCACACTACCCAAACTAGTGGTAGGGTCCCTCCCCGGAACAATACAGATAACGTGAATGCACAGGACCAGATGAAAGTCTGCCAACCTGAAATGACTGGGTCGCTATAATATATTCAACTTACATTCATGAAGATATTATTTAAGTAATACATTAGTGCTTGAGTAATTTCAATTATTTCGAGTACTCTAACCCACCCCTAATTAGTATACACGTCTACTGTTTTCAAAAGACATCCATTTTAACACCGTATTTTCAGTATTCACACAACAGGACAAACTCAACACCTTTTGAACAGTAAAGAACATCAAAATGTGCTTAAAGAAACCCTGAGGCTCAATAATACCAAACTCCCTTGTGATTTGCAGGGGGATGATGAATTACTTTTCTGTTGGGAAACCTACACCTACAACAGGGATAGAAATAAGACTCCTGTTGCTATCAGTTTCACCCATAACAGATTTTACTACGAGCATGATTAGCCACAGTGTAACAAGCTCAGGTGTGTCATGTTAAAACACAAAGTAAAACCAGCAAATCTATAAATCCTTATTGTCGGCCTTAAAGAGCAAGTAATGGGGTTCTGAAAAATCTACCGTTACACGTCCCCACGTGTTGCTACAACTGTTTAAATAACATTTTTTATTTTTCTTTTCATTGTTAACAACCCGATAACTTTTTACACTTATAACTTTAAAAGTCTGTTTCAAAGATCTTTTCAAAATGTCCGCTCTAGTGCACTGGGGTTTGAGATCGGTCCTCTAAACCACCGCAGGAAGAGTGATTATATATATATATATATATAAAAAAAAAAAAATCGTGGGATTTAAAAATAATTATTGTACGCTCGCTAATACTGCTAAAAATACAAACGCAGTATAAATCAAGTTTATTTTATATTAAGATACAATAAACCCTATACATAACAATCATTGTCAGTCTCGTAGGCAAAGAAACACAACACACAAGTATTATTTAACCATTTTATTCCATTGATTGGCGTTTAGGTAACAAACGCTACTTGCATGCTGCATTAAGTTTGCCGCTATTGGCCGTCTGTAAAGTGTTTATTATTTCAACATATGCACATGCATCGGCGGTTCATTGAATTTTGTCTGTGTTATTACTTCCACTATTATTCATTATTTTAAATGTAAACTTTCTGTATTATAAACAAGAAGTACTTTTTAGACATCAAAACAGTATAGAAACCTCAAAACACATCTCAAAATAGTGCCAAGTTTTGAAGTGATGCAAGGGTCCTCTGCCATGGCTGCAATCCAAAATATATGCCAGGTGCTCAATTGTCTGTTATATTTTCATGGCTTAAATTCAAGGAAATTAAACAGCCGCTGGTACAACATTTGGATTATACCCCACAACACAGGACCCTTGCTAAATTAAATTTTTGAATGAATAAATTGCTTGCATATTTGTGTGTTTCCCCTAGTATAATGAACGCCTATTGCTATATATACAGGAAAGGTTACAACTGCTAGCAACAACTAATGCTGAAAATGTTTAAAAATATTGCCAAATGGTACTTTCTTTCCAATCTCAAAGCTACAGTAGTTTAACTACAAAAATAACTGGAGTATAGACTTCTGCACTGCTCCCCCCACCCCCCAACAAAATAGGAGACACTCAAATATCGTTTTCAACATTCAAGACCCCACCCCCACAAAAAAGTGAATTCAGCTACCTTCAAATGACAAGTTTTGATTTAATCAGAGAGTCTCTCCATTAGGTATGCATTGAAATGGAGCACAATCAGTTTAATCTTTTCCACTTTCAGTAGGAAAGATAGGCTGACAATATGATAAATGGATTTCAGGAGGCAGAATCCATATTAAAAGCAGTACATGTTTCATAACTCCTATTAAGAACAAATGACAGCACAGACAAGAAATTAACACTTATTAAGAGCGCTGCGTTTTTCTAAGATGCAAATGCTAAAATAAAAGTTTGCAAGATGTGGTACATATACTAAATCTTACAAGAAAAAAAAAAAATAGTAATAAGCTGGAGAACCTGTGCATTATAAATCACATTCAAGCGCACTTAACATGGCATAATCAAACCCAATTCAGAACAGCCTTGCAGCAGTACCTACCATATAATATATATCGCTAGTCCCCAACAATGATAATAAAACTGTGATAGCTAACCCAGGTTAAATACCTGTGAAATAGAAAAGGCATTACTGGAATAGAAAGAATATATCACTGCACTAGAGCAAAGGCTTTAATACCATCTATAATAATTTCCCCACTGGGCTAAAAAAAGTTTAACTCTTCAGGATATCAGCACCTCGTGTACACTGTGCACATGTTAATTTAATACCATACATGCTCTTTTTATGAAACCTCACATTTACAGTACCAGAGAGTCATCCTAATTCAAGTGAATTTTACTTTAAACTGTTGTGAAACCATCTTCACAAGAATAATCCATTGTGATAGAACCTTTTCAAAGCATTCCTGCAGAATTCAGCATCGCTCATTTGCGCCATTAGCAAATGAAGCCGGCAGCTTATAACCGGATGCCTATTTAATTTGTACAGTGTGTTAAATTCTTTCATACTCCCCCAACAGGCCTGCATGCTGCCGACCAGCAATAAGTTTGTTTTATGTTCCATATACTACCGATATGAACTAAAAAAGGACTGTGACCTGATGCACTACCATAGTGTACTGGCACGTCAAGGGTAAAGCAAGCGGTTTTCTGACAGTGTCTTAAGCTCATTATAAAAACTGAAGACTGAACAGTCTATTTCCTAAAATGGAACTTAATCTGCCAAATAAAATGTATATTTGGCTACAAGGATGGCATTACGTCTGCAGCAGTGTTCTTGGTGGGGATTAATCATTGTTTGACGTGTACTCTGATGATTCAATATTCGTACGACTGCTTCAGCTTCTGATGTTTTTTGATAGAAGGATTAATGGGTCACCTTTTATCTGTATTTGTGAATTCACACTATTCAGTATTTAAAAGGACTGGGATATACATTTGATTCACTTCCTTTATATCAGCACCCACAAGCTGCTTGACATCACCCATGTTTGCTTCATTTCAGTCCAGCAAGTCCTTCACTGCAGTACCCATTTGCTACATCCCTACATACTTAATCCTCTGCCTCAGCCCATCAAATTCCTTTATTGTACTGCAATGCTTTACTGCAAACATTATCTATCACAGCAGGGCCTAGCTACTTCATTACTTATCGTCGCTCAGATCAGAAATCACTACATCTGTACCCCTGAAAGCATCCCCAAAACTAAAACAAAAACACATTGTCAATGAAAATGCTGCTTTTACCTATTTAACATGTACTGCAGGTCAATATCTTCATGCTGTACCAAAACAAAAATAGCATTCTGAATGACTAATTACATTCATTTATGTAACTGAAGAATACAGCTTGAACATAGTTCAATAGGATTGTTTTTTTACATGCGATGTGGATTTATCCAAGGAAACATTTTCTGAGCTCTAAAATCACAGCAAGAAGACTAGGAGAGTGTATTGGACAATCAAATGCAAGAGGCTGAATTATACAGGCTGACCTGGGTGTTAAATTAACTTTGTCACACCTGATAATGTTCAAACCTGCATCAAAACTACTTGCAGAAAATGGTACAAACAGCGGTTCTTAACATTTGTCAGTATACAATATAAATTGATTGTTCAAAATGAGCTCTGCAACAATCCCTGAAATATAAGTTCTAAAACAGGAAATGCATAAAAGCTTGTTTGATTAGAACAGTTTGCTTGAGTAATGGCACTAAAAGCCTAATGCATATGCTTTTAGACTGCTTTTCAGTCTCTCAGATTGGCTTAGAAAAAATGTTTGGATTAGGTAACAAGCTAGGAAAAACAAGTAGAGTGGCTTTTTTTTTTCTTCCATGGGTAAACTTGACTTACAGAAGTAATGTTAGCCCTGGGATTTGTTTACACAGATATTTATACCAATGCCAAGTCTGTTGTGAAGTCTGTTGTGACTCAGTATGAGTCACAATAAATTATACTGCCCCGCTTACAACTCACACAGGACACATATGCTCAAGAGAATACTCTCATTTGGAATAACCTCGTCAATGAAATATATTCCATTTGCCCTTACAGATCCAGAGTAATAATCTGAATTTCCATAACATAACATACTGAAAAAGGGAGAGGGGGTCAAACCACAAACAACAGAATTGTCTGCCTGATTTTTACCCAATGGACCTCAGAAGACCTAGATGACTGGCCAACAAAGTTAACATTAGAATGACACGTGCCAGTCAGAAAATTTTACTGGCCTAAATAGCCTTCTGAAGGGCAATACTAGGAACATGAACTTTGATTCAAATTATTATGCAAACTTGGCTTGTTAATTAGGTATTGAGCCATCACCAAAGAGAAATGGTAACATTTTACAGAGCTGTGGGCAGCATGATTGGACTTGACAGGAGCCATTGAAAAGTAATGACAAGGACAAAAGGCACACAGACTGATTGTGTGAATGGTGCAAAGCCACAGCCATCCATCTATCTAAACACATACATACACATTATATATAAATATACATACATACACACACACACAAAGGCCCTTCAGCTGTGTAGAAAGAAAAGTAAGCACAGTGAATTAAAGTAAATTCTGTGGATGATGTCACGATTATGTCAGAAAAGAATATTCATTACAAGATGTTCCAAAGTTCCAAGTTTGAAGATATACTGCCGCTCCCTTTGTTTCTGAGCTGCATTTGTTCCATAGCACTGATTGGTGATGTCCAACAGATGGTGATGTCTTCAACAGTGTGATTATCGTTGTTGAAATGTCAGGCTACTGGAAAAAGTTGTGTTGATTCAACTACTTCCTAAAAGCCTTTTAGTTTCCCCAAAGTACAGTTCGTTGCATTTTTGCAGATAATGCAGTACCCTATTCCTTTAGAGGTGCATGTAAAAGGTTTATGGCATTTAGCAGACAGCTCTGTGGAACATTTACAAAGCATTCGAATCAACACCACTACATTTCCAGTAGCCCGACATTTCACCAATGATAATTACACTGCCAAAGACGTCACTTGCTCGGAAACAAAGGGAATGAGAGTTAATCTTCAAACTAGGAACATCTGAACATTCTATTCTAATAATCATGACATCATCCACAGAACTATTTCACAAATAACAAGTTTTACCGCACTGTGTTTACTTTTATTCTACACAGCTGAATAAGGGCTTTTGTCCAATCAATGCAGCAGAGTATTACCTGAGCAAGAAATTACACGGCTATGTTCTTTACATGGTAAAATAACTCCTTAATACTACAGATATGAGACATCTTGAGAATGTTCCTCATTGCTCCAAAATAACCAGTAAAAACAAAAACAGCTTAATGAGCATGCTGATTCTCAGAGCTAAACACATGTTAAAGAAATTGCAAGAGAAATCAGGAAAACAGAAAAAGTGCAGCAAAAATAAGTAACGGTTTAGCAGCATAACTTGTATTAAGGCTATTATCTTCTGTCAGTGAAGCATCATTTTTTTTTTTATATAGAACACAAGAAACTTCATTATAATTGTATTAAGTTGCCCAATAAAAGCTACAGTAAAACAACATGTCATTGTCTGTTTTGCATTCATAGACCTATGAATATGTCAGTTTAATTTAATTTAGTGTGAACTGATTGTGTAATGGTTTTGGAGGAAATTGTCAGCGACACAGAATAGAAGTTTCAAATGAGACAAGCGACTGCAGAGGGATAGACTACATAAATACACATCTGAACAGCAGCAAGTTCTGGTACATATTGTACTTTTTTATTTAACATCTAGGGCTTGTGTTTGCACTTTTCAAGGCAATGAAAATCAAGTAAATATAACTCAAGGCAAAAATCCTAAAATACTCAGCAGTTCAGCAGTTGTATGATCCTGTTCTCTGATATACTGTAGGTCAATGGCCGATTCCTACAGTGTTTGCTGACCCAAGCAAGAAAAACTGAAACAAAGCTGTTTGTCGACTACTGTATAAAGACCACAATCGCTCCTTATGGGGAAAAACAGGACGACAGCAAAATCTGTTTTTGAGGGTTATCATCTAGAAGGGATATAGTATATTTCATAATTATACCATGCATATAGATGATTGACTCCTAAAAGCACTGTATTGAGACTTTAAAACTCTGGGATGATGCACTTAACCAACGTTATCAAAAAATACAGGTCTACTTCGAGGTAGCAGCTTCCATCAAGTATCTGAAACCATCTGCAGCAATGCTTTTTCAACATTTTCTCATTTTCCCCACTTGAAAATGTTTCTCCCAGGGCTGGAGACAGTCACTGTTTATTCACAACAAAAGCCCCTGAACAACTGTTTTTGGATACAACATTTTAAAGCTATGGTACACATGTCCACAAATGTACAGTTTTCTATTCATACAGAAGCTTAACTGAAATACAGACATGCTCAAATTTGTTGGTACCCTTACAGCTCATTGAAATAATGCTTCATTCCTCCTGAAAAGTGATGAAATTAAAAGCTATTTTATCATGTATACTTGCATGCCTTTGGTATGTCATAGAATAAAGCAAAGAAGCTGTGAAAAGAGATGAATTATTGCTTATTCTACAAAGATATTCTAAAATGGCCTGGACACATTTGTTGGTACCCCTTAGAAAAGATAATAAATAATTGGATTATAGTGATATTTCAAACTAATTAGTTTCTTTAATTAGTATCACACATGTCTCCAATCTTGTAATCAGTCATTCAGCCTATTTAAATGGAGAAAAGTAGTCATTGTGCTGTTTGGTATCATTGTGTACACCACACTGAACATGGACCAGAGAAAGCAAAGGAGAGAGTTGTCTGAGGAGATCAGAAAGAAAATAATAGACAAGCATGGTAAAGGTAAAGGCTACAAGACCATCTCCAAGCAGCTTGATGTTCCTGTGACAACAGTTGCAAATATTATTAAGAAGTTGAAGGTCCATGTAACTGTAGCCAGCCTCCCTGGGCGAGGCCGCAAGTGGAAAATCGACCCCAGATTGAACAGAAGGATAGTGCGAATGGTAGAAAAAGAACCAAGGATAACTACCAAAGAGAAACAAGCTGAACTCCAAGGTGAAGGTACGTCAGTTTCTTATCGCACCATCTGTCGCTTTTTGAGCGAAAGTGGGCTCCATGGAAGAAGACCCAGGAGGACTCCACTTTTGAAAGAAAAACATAACAAAGCCAGACTGGAATTTGCTAAAATGCATATTGACAAGCCACAATCCTTCTGGGAGAATGTCCTTTGGACAGATGAGTCAAAACTGGAGCTTTTTGGCAAGTCACATCAGCTCTGTGTTCACAGACGAAAAAATGAAGCTTTCAAAGAAAAGAACACCATACCTACAGTGAAACATGGAGGAGGCTCGGTTATGTTCGGGCTGCTTTGCTGCGCCTGGCACAGGGTGCCTTGAATCTGTGCAGGGCACAATGAAATCTCAAGACTATCAAGGCATTCTGGAGCGAAACGTACTGCCCAGTGTCAGAAAGCTCTGTCTCAGTCGCAGGTCATGGGTCCTCCAACAGAATAATGACCCAAAACACACAGCTAAAAGCACCCAAGAATGGATAAGAACAAAACATTGGACTATTCTGAAGTGGCCTTCTACGAGTCCTGATCTGAATCCTATCGAATATCTATGGAAAGAGCTGAAACTTGCAGTCTGGAGAAGGCACCCATCAAACCTGAGACAGCTGGAGCAGTTTGCTCAGGAAGAGTGGGCTAAACTACCTGTTAACAGGTGCAGAATCTCATTGAGAGCTACAGAAAACGTTTGATTGCAGTGATTGCCTCTAAAGGTTGTGCAACAAAATATTAGGTTAGCGGTCCCATCATTTTTGTCCATGCCATTTTCATTTGTTTTCTTATTTACAATATTATGTTGAATAAAAAATCAAAAGTAAAGTCTGATTTCTATTAAATATGGAATAAACAATGGTGGATGCCAATTACTTTTGTCAGTTTCAAGTTATTTCAGAGAGAATTGTGCATTCTTCGATTTTTGTGGAGGGGTACCAACAAATTTGAGCACGTCTGTATAATTAAAATGTCTCTGAAACTCTGGATAAAACCTGGTCCTCATCACCAGAAACTAGAACGAATATCCAACACAACTGCAGTTGTAGTTTGTTACTGACTTTAACCTAAATCTCATAAACTATAGATATCTCATGTTGATAACAGATGTTGACATCAAAGCCACAATGGCCCAAAGTATTAGACACTCACCAAAGATAACTTGTACTTATTAGGCAGCTGTGTGTGGTGTGTTAGAATAAGCTCACAAAGGGGAGTGAGAGTGATGAAATCTGAGTTACCAAGATCTGGGCTTTATTGTTAAGCAATAACCCAGATTATTGTGTTTGTTATACATAATTCTGTGAAAATTAAATATTGACTCTTGCTTAATACAATTCTATTGATCCAAAGCTCACAACAGTATCCTGGCATTCACGTTGATTTTCTATTTGATGGTGTTATGGGTATGATCCGATGTAAAACACTTTTTTTAATTGATTAATTTATTTTTTAAATAACCTCTACATGGAACCGTTTTCTGCGCAATAAGATTTAAACGCAGTCACAAATTAGGACTTTGTTAACAGGTGTTACATTATACTGATTATATTCTAAATGGGAAATAGTAAAATGGTTTTCATATAATCATAGCAAGATAATTATTTATTTTGACACTGCATCCCCACTTGTGTGGAGTAGGAATGCATTGCATAAAGAACAAAGGCTGGAAAACTAATTTCTGCTTCAAAGAGGCAATTATTTTTTTGTTTGTTTTTAAAGTATACAATAGATTAAATAGTTGTTTGCATTGTAATGTCTTTAGACATCAGTAGCCAACATCTTGCAGATGAATCTATCCTGTGTTGGCCTTGGTTTTCTAGGGCTTCATTCTATCTGTCACAGGGCCTTTATCAAAATAAACAAGCCAACACCTATAAAATCAAAAGGACTTAAAAAGAAAGTGCTACATTTTGAAATGGATCATTTCATGAATAGCAGCAAATATAAACTGTGGCTGAGAAAATTTGAATGTTTACACACATTTTATAAAAAATATATAACAATGTATATACATTTATTTAAAAAACTAAAAAAACTAATAAAAATGCTCTTTGCCAAATAATGCCATCTTGGCATCACGTGATTCTTGCAAGAGTAATTAATTATTTAAAGAATGTCACAGTTTAATGGGAGTAATCATTGTACAAATAGCCCATCTTCCTTATCTCTAGAATTTATAACATGGTTTTTGAGTTCGCAGTTAAATTTGCATAATGTGAAAGCACAAGCATGCTGCTTTGTACTATTATACATTTCAGGCCACTAAACTGAGTTTCATATGCACAATACCACTGGGACTGACAAGTAGTATTAATATATTTTCCATACTATGGTTAACATCATAATTAAAAAAAAAAAAAAAAAAAAACACACAACAACAACAACAACAACAACAACAACATTAGGCAAATGTAGACAGTCATACAGAACATGGTTTCCCATTTAAGTACTAATAACATGATGTCATACTGGACTGACCAATAGATATTCATGTTAATTTAAATGGAAGTATTAATGCTCTACTTTCAATTACACAGTTACAAACCAGCATTATCATTATTGGGAGACACTGTCTTTTGGGAGTTCTACTCTTTTAAAAATCACAGAATCCTCAGTATGATGGATCCAGCATTGGATGTCCCTATTTGTACACAGGCTAGTAGAAACCAAATGCCCTTCTATAAACAGCAACAAGCCACATTCCACCAAAACATTTACTATGTTAAGGGGTCACTTAAGGCATTTTCTGAATACATATGCTGATGCATTTTCCACACCACATTCCCAAGTGTTGAAAAAATACATCAGACTAGTTTAACAGAACCCGACAATGTCAGCATTAATATAATTTACCAAAAAGGGATACAGTGCTGTGGAGCAAACGATTAAATTACTGTTTCTGTGTAATTTCCCTTGAGGAGACATCAATAGCCAATGCCTGACTTATGGGGCATACTGTATACCATACTACTCATCAGTGAAAGCTTAAAATACAGGATAGAACCAATGCTAATTGACACTGAACCGGGAAAGATCCTGAAGGGGTACTCTATTTAGTAATGGTGTGACATACAGTGCATTGCTACCATCTTATGCCATTTTACATATTAAGTGTTTATATATTAGAAATCATAAAATCCAAGTCAAGCCTGACTCTATTTATGTTGTTCTCGCTCCCACCCCCCCCCACCACACATAAATCACAAGCTCTGCAGTGAAACCCTCAGCTCCGAGCTGCCATGTCACAGATGAGATCTAGTAAAGCTGTAAGCTAAGGGGGCAGCCGGGATAATATGCCTTCAAACTCAGTTTATGATTCGAATGAATCATTCTCTGATAATGAGGCCTGCTGAATAAGAAACGAGTAAAGTTTATTTGCGAGTAAGAAATATAAATCATCCCCCCATGGATAGACTGACTACAGTTTTGTGCATTTTTTGGTAGAGGCTGTGCAGAACGTGGCTCCTGGTTTAAGAGGAAGAGCTACACTGGTTGCATTACATGCAAGCAATATAAGTAATCAATATCAATTAGAATGTGAAATCACATTCTACTACAATTAAACAATATCTTCAACCAGATTTAGTGTTTTAAACCCAGTAAAACATTACAAAAGAACACTAGTAACATAATCTGCATGCATCAATATAAAAAGCAAGTACCATTCCCACACACACACACTAAAGATAAAAGCACAATTTTAGCCTTGCTGGAGGCAAGAAAATCGACTGCAGCAGCACTCCGGAAGTGTTCAGTTAAAAACTGACGGAGGCTTCCCCCCGCCCCGAGAATAACCGCATTATCCTTGGTATAGTACAAAGTCAATCTTCGTCTTCTGGAAATGTTTTATTTGTAATAGTTTTAAATCTGCAATCCTGCTGGCTTATGTAATGAACCATGTATATGTACTGTCACTCCCCTCCCCCAGCTAGAACATACCCTGCATCTATTAAGAAGAGAGAAGCACTAACCTAACTGGTGCCTTTCTGTCAAATCCTTTAGATGACACATACTTTGACAATTAGGACACTGTACTCTGGCAGGCCTTTTATGTTAAGTTTCTATTTTTTCATGGGTTGAAGTAGTTTAGTTTTGGAGTAAGTAGCAGGGTTCTGAAAAACATAGCGTAATACATCCCCAGGTGTTGCTACAACTGCTTAAATAACATAACACTTTTTTTTTCCTAACCCAGCTACTTACTCTTTAAGCAGCTGTAATACTAAAACATGTTATGAATCACAATGAAGGCAAATTGTTTAAATAAAACAATAAAATCAAGTGACTATTTTACACATCAAAAATCCAATAACCTTAAGTAATATCCTGTTCATAGAACTTCCCTTTAATGCTATTCTTTTATTCCTAGTAATGATCTGGTGGCTGGCAGTGTTTTGAGGATATTGCAAAACATCAGTAATAGTAATGTTAGTGAAGATAATCTGTATTAGCCATTTATAGGACTAAAAACATAATTCTAAAGCAAATCAAAACAATCATCCTTTTATTACCCGTCATACATTATATTTACTACTACAGTAGTTCTACAACACAGCTTGGTAAAGTCAACTTTATATTATAAATAAACACAATCCATTAAATCTACAGCTTATCAGCAGTTCCCACTTTATTTTCCAGCAGTTCAGTTAAATCAATTATTTGCTCTACCTGTGCAGTACCCAGGGACACATCTTGTTTAATTACTGGCTCTCAGAGATTTCGATTAAAACCCACACGAATCTGCGACACGCAGACCAACTTGGGTAAGCATTTGACACATACTGTAGAATGGAAGTGTGGAATACAGAGCACTCTTGAATCCAAACAAATCACCAAAGCAAAGTCACCTACCACTTTTTGGAGATGTTTCTCCTTCCGCACATCTACCATGACCATTCCCTGCTTGACAAGTCCGAGTCCAACATCGTCCTTGGAGTCAGTGAACTGCAATGTGACATGCGGGCAGCTTCCCCCCATATACTCTACATTCAGCAGACACTGAGTGTTTTGGATATCTCTCACAATACTGTCAACTACATCTGCACGGGCATCCTCCTGAGGAAGAAGAGCAGGTATGGTTATCAGAAAGACTGCATTTCTTTTATTTTGCTTTCAATCTGATTAGACATTCAAAAGTTAAGCATTTTTGGTTTGGGCGTTTCATTCAGATTTTTGTAGGAAAACACAACAAACATTTAGAAACACATTGTGAAACGTGATAAGTCACTGCCATTTTGACTTCAGCACCTGTATAAAGGTCAGTTAACAGTCATGTTTGGAGTTTATCATGCTAGAGACTTGTGTGCACATCATTGTCACAGTCTCTATGACAATGTAATGAGCAGGTGTCCATGGGCAGAAGGGGACAACGAATGTTTGCAGAATCCCTGGGGAAAACTAATGCTAGCAAAAAGTGATGACCGCAAAAGCACCCTGAGGCTAGACCAATCAAGCATTTTTCATTCACTGGGAAAACATGGTTCATATAAAAGATGAATAAAAACAAATTGAAAACACTTTGTTGCTTATTTCAATTTTGACACAATATTTAGTTCTGAAAAGTCCTGAAATACTAGACAGAGACACATTTTTAAATCTTGATAACTTTTTAATCAAATCACTTACATCCTGAGGGACCTGGATGTAGGCAAACCCATACTCCGTTGCTTGTGCAGAAAGGGTTCGTATGTTGAAGGCTGGAGGGAGTGCTCCAAGGCGGGTGGAAGGTACCAGCTCTCTCTGAAGAAACACAAAGGTGCTGATGTAAGGATAGGCACAGTGTAGAGCCCCGTGAAATCCTTTTTATTTTTTATAATTTTTCGTTTTATTTTTCACAATTTTTTTTTTTTTTTATCATCTAAAAAAAGTGTTTTATTTAGTTTTATTACAGATATGCATTAATAAAATAACATTTGCACAAGTGCTGACAGAGCTTCAGTTTTCCTTCAGACCGCGTATATGGTAATGACTGAGCATTGTATTTAAGTATGTACTGTATAACCCTCCCAATTTAAAAATGTCATTCAATGTTTGCTTTATAATGCGACAAAGACTAGGGGGTAAACTAAGTATCACAACTGCTGCTGCAGAGTCACTTACAATAGGACCTCGGTTTTACGTCTCATCCGGATACGGACCACAAGAAAATTTAAGGGACTTGCTCAGGGTCACTCACAGTGAGTCAGTGGTTGAGCTGGGATTGAACCAGGAACCTCCTGGTAACAAGCCCCTTTCTTTAACCACTGGACCACCAAAACCTCCATTTAAATCATATTTAAATAATTCAGCAATTCAAAACGAATTAGAGAGAAAGAAATCATATGAGACAAAGGGTTGTTAACTTTACCTCATAACCTATAGTATCAATGCAAATAGTGACTCTTCTTAAAGTGTATCTTGCAGGTTTTTTTTTTTTTTTTTAAATCACTGAAATGGATACAGCAGTGTTTAAGAATATTAGAATTATAATTTATTTAAAAAAAACCAAAACATTTTATAGGCCACTAAAATGTGATTAATGTGGATCATGTACCACGCCTACCAAAAACACAACCTTTTTGTACCACGTCACACGTGACTTATCAAAAGGGAAACAGTTCTCTATCTGTATGTCTGCCCTACAGGTTTGTGAGATAAAAAAAAATAATAGTAATAATAATAATAATAATTATTATTATATGGTGAATTTGTGCGTGTGGGGGTTGCACAAACTCCAACCTGTCAGGGCATCGGGTGCATGCCTTTCGAGGGAAAGAGTGCCGTGTTTCACTCCTGGGTGCGGTTTGTACAAGTCAAGCGCACTCTCGACAGTGATTATCTGGAGGGCGACTTACTTGAATATAGCATGGGATTTAGAAGCAAGCAACGAGATGAGATACCTTGGACGTCAAATGTTTTTTTTTCTTTTTTTTCTTTTTAATAATAAATATATCATTGAGGTTTTATAGGAAATTACCATGAACACACACACACTAGCCCAAATATAAGACAAGGTTTTGCTTTTTTTTGTAATGAAAATAAGATTTGAAAAATACAACTCGCCTCAAGTCAACACTGTTGCAAAAGTGTGCATTGAGTACAGTATACAGTAATGCAAATGGATAAAACCAGCTGCAGTGATCATGTGGAAAAGAGTCGCAGGCCATACATAGCCACTATCCCATAACAAAGAAAATTGTGTCCCATTATGTTATAATTAGAGACAATGCGAAGATCACATTTTTGGGGAGTCCATCGTTAGAAACTTAGATTAAATAATACATGAACATTTGCCATATAAATTATGTACATACAGTTTATTTTGTCTTGTGAAAACAATTTTGAATGTTTTGGTGGATTTTAAAAATGTTTCCTTAAGATATGCTTTGATTAAATACTGAAATAAATTTGTTTTAGTAAACAAACTTCACTCAGTAAGGTAAATAATTAATAAAAAAATCTCACACGCTTTCCGTCAAGGACATTAAACAGTACTTTAAGCCAGCTAAACAGTTTTTGCCCACAATATCATTTGTAGCCGCAAATCGCTTGGCACATCTTTACAGCATCCCCAAAATGTTTTATTTAAATCAACAGTGCTGAACAGCCAAAACTATCTGTCTGTTCTACTGTTTAGAACACAGTTGTGTGAGCTATTAGATTGCTAACTGACTAAACAATATACTGTTTGAAAATGGTGTCAGTATGGCAATCCCAGTAATTTGTATGTAAATGTGTTAAGATTTGTTTCCTGGATTTTTCTGATCTGAGAATCTATGCATTACAATGAAGCGTGAAGCAACAGGGAGGACTACAACTATGATTAAAATACATTCTTCAGCATTCTTCACATGATTGAGAGAATGGGAAGGGATTTTATTAAATAAAATATATCAAGCCTAGAATATGTTAATTTAGATAAGGAGGTTTGGGGGTAAATGTGTTGCCTGGTGTAGACATATTACATTTAAGAATAAAATATATAGCCTACTCTTGGGCATAATGTCTGTCAATAGAAATTCATATGGGGTAGACCAGAACAATTCCTTTTGGAGATCAGAGTTTGTCACAAGAATCCAAGTGGAGAGACTATTACCACCAGCAGTGTCTGCAAACTGAAAACCAGTGCCAGACAGAACAGTATTAAATACACTAATGTAGCACAATGATATGTTGTTTATGCACTGGCCATCAGAGTGGAACACACACTTTAGATGAGAAAACAACCTACAAATAAAATTAAATGACAATCCATGTCAAAAAAGAAACCCACTTCTCTTTAAATAAATCAAGTAAACATTACTCAATTCATGTTGAACTAATCATAAGGGAAAATGTAAATCTTGTAGAACAGTTGAACTACAGAAACAGAAAATCGAATTCCCTACATATCCAGGACAACATACTTTAATTATCTCAAATCTCTAATGACTAATGTACCAAAGATTTTTTTTGTTTTGTAATTCAAATAATTCTATTTATAAATATGCTAATTGAAGCTGCAAATTAAAACACTAAGATTTTGACTTTGTATCCGTAAAAACAACTTGATATATTTTCCTTAATTCCAGTTTTAGAATTGTATTTGACACATTTTACAAATTATTTAACAAAACAAAAGAAAAAAACAATTAAAGGGGGAAGTAAGGATTTGGGAAACCACTTGTTGGTCCCACTTGAGCAGGAATGATCCACCTTCTTCATTTCTATCAATTTCATACTGTCTTCTAAAACAAGCATGACCAGACACCACATCACTGTTACAGCACAGATTGAGTTATGTTTTTCAAACCACAAGTGCCGATTTACAATTTGAAGTATCCTCACTTGATCCAATATGTCATAGACCTAATCTGTACCACATTAAAAAAAACAAAGCAAAAACGACCCACCAATGTAAAAATGTGCTTTCAGTTGCCAGTTGAGATGCAGGTTTAACTAACTCAACGTGCTACTTGCCTGAGGGAAGGTAGTTGGTCTACTTCTGCAATGCAAAAATATCACTGCTGTGGATGCAGAATAAAGAGCACTACGTGCTGCACAAAAGTTTATCAACACTCATTGTTGACAGACCTGTATAAGATGCTTAGTTGTTCACAACCTTCACCACCTTCTGTGTATAATGCTTGTGGTTTTTTTGACCTGGTGTGTACCTTCTCTCTAATATGCTTTGGAAATCTGGTACATAATCTCAAAATACTAATAATGTCAAATCGCAAGTCTGAAATCCAGAATCCGATAGTGTTATGGACACTTCCTTTAGAAGTGAGAGAAAAAAAATGAACTACTTACGTTGCCATAGTCGATGTAAAAGACATGCACTTTAGCAGGTGATTCTATCTTCTCTACTCGTGCTCTGTACCTTTATTGGGAGAAGACACAAAAAGAACAGCTGAAAATCATTACATGCTTATTTCCCAGCAGGCAGGGTGTCTCAATGGATTGGAAATGGAATATGGAGTCTGTCACCTTTGAGTTTTCAAATCGATTTCAAACCAGGATAGTAATATAAGCTGCATTAATGAGTCATGAGGATCTCAGCTTGGATTTCAGTACACAAGCGTACTTGTCACAAAAACATAACTCTTCTATATCTTTATTTTGAACCTCATAGCCACAACGGACTATACATGCCATTATACACACCTTTATAATAATGCCCCTTTCAGAGCTAAATAATTTACTACTCCTTTTCTATTGAAAAAAAGCAATTTCTTGCAGTTACAAATAGTTACTTCTCTGGGATGGTTTACATTTCATAGGGATTTTTTTGGCTTGGACTATGCATTAGCCATAGTCCTTTAACTAAAAGTAGCTACATTTATTTTTGAAAAAGGAACCATTACAGTTACAAGTTACTGAAAAATATTAATTACAGTAACATGTTACATTGAATGTGTTACTCCCCAACGCTGTTTGATACAGTCAGCACTCGCATATCCGACCCTATAAAATGTTGACTTCAGTGACGCATATATGGTTATTTCATTTTGGCCAGTTCCAACCCTTGTCTGTCTTTCAGGGAACACACAGAGATATACAATACCAAAAATACATATCTGAAAGGTCAGTACTATATTTTCAACAGAAGGAGTATTTTAATTCAGAAGGATATGATTCTTAAAATATCATTTGCCAAAATTAAAGAGACAGCATGTTAACTGTAATACAGTACACACTTAAATCTGATATGTATTGTAGCAGTATGTAACATTTCCCATTAACGACCTAACAGCAAAATGACATCTAAATGTTATCCATGCACAGAACTGTGTAAAACGTAAAAGGCAATGCAATTTAGCAAATCCAAAAGATTAAACAACAACAACAACAACAACAACAACAACAACAACACCACCACCACCACCGTTTCCAGAATTAGCAGTATACCAAGTCAGTATTCAAAATTGTAGAATATACTAGTGCTCAGTAACCTCGAAAATGCACAAAAGAGTTTTTCGGAAATAAGAGATACCTTCAGTTGCTTGTGAACCTTCTGAAAGGGTGAAAAGCATCATGTATGTCATTTCAATGGTTGGCAGTTTCATGAATTCAAATACACTCCAAAATGTTAAAAGGGACTTAATTTTTCTATTGTACTTTGTCATTATCTGATCCCTCATAGGCTAGCTCCTTACCATTCCCCATCCGCAAATTTAGAGATGCAATAGTCCCCACGGCGCGGCAAGTAGGAACCCTCAACAGGCGGATGAGCAGCAATCTCACTCCTCATGGTTTCCATCAGTGTCTCCAGCTGGGTGCCTATGAGAGACACAAGGCCAAAAGGATAATGGGGTCTGCATTGTCACACTGCTATCTTAATTAGTACCCTGTCGACACACATGGCAACAATACAACAGCAAGGAGAGGATAACAAATGCAGATAACCTTCAAAAAGACTTCACACTATTTGAGTTCATTATACAGGTTTACTATTATTACACATCACATTATGTCAACACTAAATAAAATGGTTCTGTGGAAAGGCCTGCAGGGAAACTAAATCTGGGACACTTTTTGGGACAACTGCAGGAAACAGAATAACAAAGATTAAATATTAAGGAGGCATGTACCCACAGGACTATGGACTGATTTAAGCCTTATGCTTTTATAATTTCAAAAGGTCACATGCTAAGATCATGAAGGCAGATAACCGTTATTAACACACTTGGGAGACAGTGGTTACCTTAAGTTTAACACAATCATATAAAAGTTCACAGTATTTTTACTTACACTTGACATGAAAATGTGAAAGATAATTTGATTAGACCATCACTGTTAACTTAATATTAATCTTAAAAAATAAATACAAAGTTTTGAGACAGCTATGCATGAGAAGTGCCCTGTACAGATCTACTTTTACTCCACAGAGATCTTATTCAATAATGAAAGTGGTAAATGAGTCCTCCGAATGCTCTGATTTTATGAGCTGAATGGAAACACTTCATTTAACCCAATTAATATATCCAAGCTCCTCATTATACACTACGAAAGAACAGAGATACTATTCAATTCTAACTTCCTGCATTTCACCTATTTCTAAAAAAAAAAAAAAAAAAACACACACACATTTAAAACAGTTAAAGTTTCCAAGTAGATTAGAAATGAAGAACAATTATTTAAAATTGGGGTAACTAGAGGATTGTCTTAAGCATCTAATTTAAATATTTAAATAAAGGTTTTAGTAAGACAGTTACTAACCTTAAAACATGAGAGTTTATATCTAGAGAGCTGATACAAATATGATAAAACTTTGTTATATTAATTACCACAAGTTATAAAAGATCAAATCTGGGGACAGAGAGGATACACTGAAATATATTTGTCAAATATTGTAAATGAAAAATACACAAGTGGATCCTCTTATCAATCCCAAAGTAAAGACAACAACCCAATTTGTGGTCTGGACAGTTGTTCTGGTACTTTCCCAGCTGGCCTGTTTTTAATTATTATTGCTTAATTATTAGCGACTGTTGAAAATTAAATGTCAAGCATGCAGAAAAAAGGACTACAGCATATACAGGATCAAAATATTAAAGGAAAACTAATTCCCCAAAAAGGGTTCAGGTCATTATCTATTTATAGACCTTGCAGCTAGTTTTACCGTCTGGGGCTGGAGGTTGCATAATGCATTTCTTAAACACAATCTGATTCAGGTGTGCATGCATGATTAGATTGTCAACTAAACATCCTCACAAAAAGGAGGTCAACTTCAAAAAAACCTCAGCTGGAGCCAACACAGTCAGCTTGATGATTAAACTTCCAGGTAAATAAGATGAAATCAAACTACTCTAAGTGCAACAATGGTTTGTAAAGTGACGATTAAAAAGGTAATTTGGGGAACAATTACTTCCTTTATTGTAATTTAGAAAGACAAAATGTCTGTCCGCACGCAGACCAAGGGAAGTGCGTCCCAAATAAAGCCACCCATTGCAGCTTGCCTGTGGTTTAACAGTCTGGGAAAGTAACTAGCTCTAGTGTTATTATTCAATCCCCATTGTGTTACAGTATACTGTAAAAAAATAAGGTTATAAAAATAAATATCATATCATCTTAATTGATTTATTCACAGTATAGCCGCTGCAATAAAACAGTATTTTTTATACAATTTATTTTCATTTCCTTACTAACTCAAATATATCTCTATTCAAATAACTTCAGTGTGAAATGCCCTGTTTGAGAAGAATGGACTCTCCAATGATTGGATTATAAAATAATAATTTAAATAAAACCTTGTCCCAACTGCCCATGCACAGTTGACTGAATAAGTCCAGAATTTGTTTGACGTTTGTTTCACAAAAAACCCTTTCAAAGTCAATCTGCTACTACCCAGTGCAATGCACTCAGATCACCTTTAAAGCCTCCACTCTACACATTAATCCTCCATTAAAGCCAAAAGAAAGCTGCAGCTGACACTTGGTGCAATTTGAAAAAAGTAACTCCATCACTCATTGGAGTGAATTTTCATTCCCGATTAAAATAAAAAAAGAGAAGGGAAAAAGGGCTGAGTCAATATTTTATATTAAGGCTGGCTAACCCCGTCCCCTCTTACTGAAATCAATCAGACATGTGAATGCTGATCTGCCCACATGCTTTTTATTACAGCAAGATTTCTGGGGCCCTCTTGAAAGAACCCCAATGTATAATTTATACTGTAAAATAATTACTTATTTAGATTTGCATGATCTGATGTTCAGACATGTCATAACAGCAGAGCAAATTAGTATTCTGAATAGGAGTTAAAACAATACCTTTATTGGACTTTGCTGTTTTCTGTGTTCCCAGATCACCTAAAATAACTAGGTACTTTCTCAATCATAAACAGCCTTGTGCAAATTTAAACAGCTGTTGTGCAGCTTTCGCTAATGTTACATGGATGGATGGATGTAATCTATCTATCTATACACACACACAAGCACACAATTGTAGTCAAAAGTTTACATACCCCAATGGAAATTTATAATTTCTAGAAATTTCTCAAAAACAAAGAATTTCAGGAAAAATCTTTGGTAGCAAAAGTTTTGCTTTTGTGGATGATGAAAAAACTTACAAGAAATAGATGGCTACAATTATTTATTTCAGCAATTTTTTTTGCAGAACTCAAAAAATGCTAATTCAAAAGTATTCATACTCTTTGATGCTATGATAGTATTGACATTTCTAGCACATTGTAGACAATATGATAATGCAGAACCTAATTCTAGAAAAGTCTAGGAAATGCTGGATTGTAGGTGAACATTCTTAGAGAGTATAAAAGGGTAAATAATAGGATGATTGCAGTCTTTACCAATAAGTCAATATGAGAAAAAGTAAACAGCTATCTGAAGACCTTAGGCAGATAATTATTTATTGTCATAAAGCTGGAGAAAGATACAAGAAGATTTCCAAGCATTTGAGTATCCCAATTTCAACTATTGTTTCTATTATCAAGAAGTACAAGACTCATGGTACTGTCACAACACTCCCTCGCCAAGAACACGTAGAAGAATTGTGAGGAAGGTTAATAATAATCTGAGATTGACTGCCAAAGATATTCAAAGTGAATTGGCTGCAAGTGGGACTGGGGTTTCCATTTCAACCACAAGTTGAGTATTGCATGGTGAAGGTCTCAATGGTCCCAGGCCAAGGAAAAAGCCACTCTTAGGGAAAAGTCACAAGGACAAATCGCTTAAAGTTTGCAAAACAGCATTTGAATGATGGATAGGAGTTCTGGTCAAAGGTTTTGTGGAGTGATGAAACAAAGAGCTATTTGGTCACACTGATAGTCAATACGTTTGGAGAAAGTCTGGTGAGGCGTAAAACTAAAAGAACACCATACCTACTGTCTAGCATGGAGGTGGTAATATCCTTCTATGGGGCTGTTTGTCCTCTAATGGCACAGGAAATCTTGTTCCAATACATGATAAAATGGATTCCATAGCATACCATCTGAAACCCTCCGCTACAAAACTTGGTTTAAAGTGCAACTGGATGTTCCAACATGACAAGGATCCAAAGCACACATCAAAATCTACTTCAGAATGGTTAAAGAAGAATAAAATCAAGGTTCTGGAATGGCCTAGTCAAAGTCCCGATCTAAATCCGATTTGAGAATCTTTGGTATGAGTTGAAGAAGGCTGTGCACAAGAGAAGTCCTCCGAATTCGAATGAGCGTTGAAGAATGGTTAAAAATCACTAAAGAATCATGCCAAAAGCTCATTGACCAAATATCCTAATTGTTTAAAAGAAGTTATTATTGCTAAAATGTGCCTCAACTAGCTATTAATTTCATTTTCATTGTCAGGGTATGAATACTTTTGAATTAGCATTTTTGGAGTTTTGCAAAAAAAATGCTATAAAATAATTTCTTGTAACTTTTTTCTCTCATCCACAAAAGCAAAACTTTTGCTACAAAATATTTTTCCTATAATTATTTGTTTTCGAGAAACTATACATTTTCTTGGGGTATGTAAACTTGACTACAACTGTATATATTTTCACTATCAGAAACTAAACATATAAACTTTAACTTAACAGCATTTAAAAATTACAGGTTAACTTATATTGTAGTGAGAAGGTAAATCTCTTTTTTTTTCTTTTTTTATAAATTTAGTCATTGCCAATTATGTTTTTATTGTTTTTTAATTTAATTATTTTTTTATTATTTTCTCCCCAATTTGGAAATGGCCAATTATTTTTAGGCTCAGCTCACTGCTACCACCCCTGCGCTGACTCGGGAGGGTGAAGACGAACACACGCTGTCCTCTGAAGCGTGTGCCGTCAGCCGACCGCTTTTTTTCACACTGCGGACTCACCATGCAGTCACCCAAGAGGTTGGAGGACAATGCAGCTCTCGGGCAGCTTGCAGGCAAGCCCGCAGACGCCCGGCCAGACTACAGGGGTCGCTCATCCGCGGTGAGCTGAGGACATTCTGGCCGACCTAACCCTCCCTCTCCCCGGGCAGCACTCGGCCAATTGAGCGCCGCCCCCTGGAAGTTCCTGTTCTCGGTCGGCAGAGGAATAGCCTGGACTCAAACTCGCGACCTCCAGACTATAGAGCGCATTCTGCACTCCACGTGGAGCACCTTTACTGGATGCGCCACTTGGGAGCCCCTGAGAAGGTAAATCTTAATCCCACAAAACTAGTCACCCCTACTTCCCAGTTGTACTTTGATTTTAGTATCTATTTCCTGTCTCTTCCCCCCCCCCAAAAAAAATGAAATTACATATATATATATACAGACGTGCTCAAATTTGTTGGTACCCTTACAGCTCATTGAAATAATGCTTCATTCCTCCTGAAAAGTGATGAAATTAAAAGCTATTTTATCATGTATACTTGCATGCCTTTGGTATGTCATAGAATAAAGCAAAGAAGCTGTGAAAAGAGATGAATTATTGCTTATTCTACAAAGATATTCTAAAATGGCCTGGACACATTTGTTGGTACCCCTTAGAAAAGATAATAAATAATTGGATTATAGTGATATTTCAAACTAATTAGTTTCTTTAATTAGTATCACACATGTCTCCAATCTTGTAATCAGTCATTCAGCCTATTTAAATGGAGAAAAGTAGTCACTGTGCTGTTTGGTATCATTGTGTGCACCACACTGAACATGGACCAGAGGAAGCAAAGGAGAGAGTTGTCTGAGGAGATCAGAAAGAAAATAATAGACAAGCATGGTAAAGGTAAAGGCTACAAGACCATCTCCAAGCAGCTTGATGTTCCTGTGACAACAGTTGCAAATATTATTAAGACGTTTAAGGTCCATGGAACTGTAGCCAACCTCCCTGGGCGCGGCCGCAAGAGGAAAATCGACCCCAGATTGAACAGAAGGATAGTGCGAATGGTAGAAAAAGAACCAAGGATAACTGCCAAAGTTGAACTCCAAGGTGTTTGCTTTTTGAGCGAAAGTGGGCTCCATGGAAGAAGACCCAGGAGGACTCCACTTTTGACAGAACAACATAAAGCCAGACTGGAATTTTCTCAAATGCATATTGACAAGCCACAATCCTTCTGGAAGAATGTTCTTTGGACAGATGAGTCAAAACTGGAGCTTTTTGGCAAGTCACATCAGCTCTATGTTCACAGACGAAAAAATGAAGCTTTCAAAAGAAAAGAACACCATACCTACAGTGAAACATGGAGGAGGCTCGGTTATGTTTTGGGGCTGCTTTGCTGCGCCTGGCACAGGGTGCCTTGAATCTGTGCAGGGCACAATGAAATTTCAAGACTATCAAGGCATTCTGGAGCGAAACGTACTGCCCAGTGTCAGAAAGCTCTGTCTCAGTCGCAGGTCATTGGTCCTCCAACAGGATAATGAGCCAAAACACACAGCTAAAAGCACCCAAGAATGGATAAGAACAAAACATTCGACTATTCTGAAGTGGCCTTCTATGATTCCTGATCTGAATCCTATCGAACATCTATGGAAAGAGCTGAAACTTGCAGTCTGGAGAAGGCACCCATCAAACCTGAGACAGCTGGAGCAGTTTGCTCAGGAAGAGTGGGACAAACTACCTGTTAACAGGTGCAGAAGTCTCATTGAGAGCTACAGAAAACGTTTGATTGCAGTGATTGCCTCTAAAGGTTGTGCAACAAAATATTAGGTTAGGGGTCCCATCATTTTTGTCCATGCCATTTTCATTTGTTTTATTATTTACAATATTATGTTGAATAAAAAATCAAAAGCAAAGTCTGATTTCTATTAAATATGGAATAAACAATGGTGGATGCCAATTACTTTTGTCAGTTTCAAGTTATTTCAGAGAAAATTATGCATTCTTCGTTTTTTGTGGAGGGGTACCAACAAATTTGAGCACGTCTGTGTATATATATATATATATATATATATATATATATAATCTGGAAGGATTGCTTTGGTCACCCTGCAGGAGGTGTGTCTCTCAGATATGGAAAAACAAAATAACACCGAAACACAGCCCGAAAACTTTTTTCAGGTAAAAATTGTTCATAATGAACTGCACTATGTTTGAATATTATTGAGGATATTTTAAGGCTGGATGTTTGCTTGTTCAGGAAAATGTTTTTAATCAGGCTTAAGAAGTCAGCATTTTTGGCATCTACCACTGAAGTGAAGAACTGTGAGTATTTTAAAAGAATGAAATGCATGTACTGTACTGAGGTTCATGCATTGACTGCCAGTCCTTCATAAAAATTCCCCTGCAAGTCAACTACTGAGGTACTGTACCAGCCTGTTTAATGGTTGATGGGCATTTTTTCCAACTTCTGTCTAAAAGAATACTAGCATGGTCATTATCCTATGCTGTAACTCCCCAGCACATTGGATTTGTTTGCTTGTTTCTCCCTCTAGACAGGAACCACCAGTAGGGGTGTCTCTAATAGAGACACTAATGGGACGCCCATTATATAAATACAGCATCCTCATTCCAAGCATAGGGCAGTCAAATCAGCGGGGCTCAAGATTTATAAATCCGCTACAGTCATCCAGGCTAGGATTTATTTATTTATTTTTAAATTCGACATTAAGCATTGACCTCTACAGTCGACTCCCGTTAATCCGCGTTTCAATAATCCGTGTGGTTTAATACAGTACATTATCAAAATGCATTGATGCAAAACTCATCTGATCTATGCAGAAGCGGGTATTCGTGTGTTTTATTAGTGCGAAAATCTGCGTATCTGCGGAAGCGCACGGTCATAATTTAATTAAATTAACTTGAGTACAGTATAATGCAAGCCAATAGACAGCACTGTACTGTAGTTACTGAAACCAGTGACAAGCGAGCAGAAAGCAGGACTTAAGACTCAGCCTGGCAGTCTGAATATGAAGAGCACTTACGACAATTAAAGAGCAAGATCTGTGACTTTTTTTAAACCAGCTCTCTGCCACTGAACAATGCTGATTATGTACAGTATGTATTTTGACCATTGTTGGGACATTATATTTTATTTCTATTACTGTATTGCATTTTTCGAGTTTAAATAAATAGCGCAGATATTTCCCAAACAGTAAACTCAATTTCAGCAAATCTGTGTTTTCCACTAATTCTGACTCAAATCGGTCCCAAACTGCACAGATTAGCTGGGGTCTACTGTATCTTCAACCCTAGAACTGTCAAAAACTAGTTAACAATTACAGTTAATAATAAAACATTGACAGTTCTAGATTCTTGTCAGTGTGCAGTCCTACAAACAGTCAGATTCACTTCTGCCAAAACCCTTTAGGCTACAAAGGATTTTTTTTGGCATACATACTGCGTAAAGACTGTTTGATGCACTTGTTATTTTTGTCGGCTTCCTCAGAGATTTAAATGTTTGATCATTTCAACAGAACAAATACTGATGTTAAAACAGAAACACATAAATACAAACAATTAAACCACTTTACATGTAGAATATGGCTAAAGCTACTTGAGATTGTTTTCCTACATTTAGTGTTGAACAGTGGTGACTGCCTGAACTAATTCGATACAGTCTGATATGTTGATACTCAAATCTATTACAGCTGTTTAACCTCTCTGCTATGTTTGATTCCCCTAGTGGTCTTTGGGTAGCCGTCATTGGTCGTATTCGATTTCACGCTGGGAGCCCTTTCTTAGCTGTGTAACTATGGAATTCTGTCATTAAACTACACCAAACTTCGTATAGACTGTCAAGCCCTTTGCGAACTTGCCAGAATTATCTGTTTACTTACACAGCTTGATTGACAGGCTGTTCACTTTGAAGATTTCAAAAGGACAATGAAAACATCTAATACATGCAAGCAATTCATGTTATGACATTCTAAACTTTAGAAAAAAGGTTAATTTGGAAGTATATGCATGTAGAAACTAACATTCCATTACAGTAATCTCTGTATTTTACTTTATATATTCATTATTATTATTATTTGTTTATTAAGCAGACGCCTTTATCCAAGGCGACTTACAGAGACTAGGGTGTGTGAACTATGCATCAGCTGCAGAGTCACTTACAATTATAGAAAATAAATAAATTAATTAAATTCATAAATATACATATACACATTTTTCATTTGTTCAAATATTTTGTGATATTAAATTAAAAAAAAAAAATGTTTGGATGAAAATGTAGTTGTGGGTTCTGGCAAGGGTCTGGAAATTTATTTTATATATATATATATATATATATATATATATATATATATATATATTCACTCTACTGTCTCAAATATAGTTTTTTTATAGCACTTTAAAGACAGTGTGGTAAAACAGTCATACAATGCTTGGCTGTGGGGTGACATCTATGACAAATGCTTGGCTGTAAAGGGATTTTTCAGTCATGATTCTGGTGGAAGGCTAGTGCATGAAGGAGCACCATGACCTATTAAGCTCCTCCTGAGGCTTAACTAATGATCATTAATGTTAAAGCATTAATGGGTTTGAAACTTGGGTCAGTTTAATTTATTATGTAAATAAATGATTTACCACCTGCAAGCACTGAAACTTCAGGCCAGGTGTATATGGATGACAAAAGTAATTTACTGTTCCTGTAACGCAACAGCTTTAGTTGGAAGTTCTCTAACCTTCAGTGTCAGCAGAGTTACAAATTAGCGAGAGAAGACAAATCTTTCAACTATGTTAAATAATTCTATGCCTGAATCAATCATTCCAAGTGCATACTGTATGTCTGGTTACTGTAATGCTATCGGTTTATATATTGCTGTTGCAAAAGTATAATACCCAATCAAATCTTATGGGACGTAACAATGAAAGTTATAAGGCTTTTATATAATCACGCAGAAATCAGATTAATTGCTTTTTTTTTTTTTTTTTTTTACAAATATTCCCATATCTGATATTAACTGTAGGAGTCTCCAAAAACATAAGACTTGTGTGGTTTTGTACAGTGCCTTGACAGAAAAGTCCTCTTATGCATGAATTGCAGCACTCTGATGGACTCAAATTTGCTAATGAGGAAGACATGATTTATTATTTGCATACAAATGCCTATGATATACTGCATGCATGTCTATGACGTACTTGATACACTTGCTAGGTACAAATTCAGTACCAGTCGTACAGAGCGTAGGGACTACCAGGTCAAGACAGATTTACAGTAGTACACGGCCCTTTAATGTTTTTAAATCTGTTCATTTTTAAACAATGTAGTACTGGATAAAGGTAAATCCTATTAACCACGTACAGCCCACAAACTTAGTGCATTTGGTAGTCAGATTGTATTATATTTTGCCATTAACAGACAGAGCAGACATTACTGACTGAAAGGAGGTCTAATGTCTTTCTTAGAGGCTATTGCTTAATTATGTGATTGAAAGCACAAGTATTAACTTGGTATTGAGCTGAGACAGCTTCCCAGCTTCCATTACCACTACTCTCAGAGTGAGCTTTTGTTCTTATACTCGGCTCGAACATGGCATATGACGATGAGGCAAGATTTTCACTAAATTACATGTATAATAAAAGAAGCCATTAACAAAATAGCATGACACTTGAATAGGTAGAGGGCAGCCATGAACAATCTGCTGTCAACCTTTAAAACAGCAGGGAAAAGAATGAGTTGGGGGATACTAGAGGTTTGGAATTAATCTTGTATAAAAGGATTTAAATTATTATGACAAACTTTTGCTCTACCATACTGGTAATTAGTGTCCTACAAAGGGACATGTTGAACTACTGTAGAGGTTAGCAGTGGTTCCTGGAAGAACATACTGTTCTTTTAAACTTGTAAGGTTAAATACACCAGGAAACAGGATCTGCAACACGTGCAGAGGTTAACAACAATATGGCAGTTTAAAAGGTATACAGTCAGCACTCGGATATCCGTTACCCAGATGCATGTCAGTCACGTTTTACCACTTTTGTAATCATTAAAGTTTTAGATACTTTGATGTATTTTTTAAAATTTGTGATCTTTAGTGCATTTTCATTTGCAAGTCAACAGTGACATTAGGGTCTTATCGAGCACTATATTCTGCAATTTTGAATGGCAGAGGTAAAATCAACATGGCAGTGGAAGGGTTACTGTCTAATGGAAAACACAAGTACTGGAAGAAAATCAAAGACTGCTGCTGTGTATCAAACATTAACTCAAAATATACAGCATCTGAACGTCAAATATGCTCTTGTCAGGTTCTCAAAATGCAACTATAGTTTTTACTACCCGATAACTTGGCACTTTAGTATTATGGGAGATGGAGACAAACAATCAAATCCCTCTGGTCCATTGAGAGACGCAAGGCAAAACAGAGTGCTTTCAACCACACAGGAAATGCACACTCTGGAGTGGCTCACTATATTTCAAATATGACAATTCCAGCAATTTCCAGTGACTAGCATCTATTAGGAACACATATTTACTGTTTTCTTTTTCCAGCAGATATATAAAAAGGGACATGAATTGTGGAATATAAATATAATACTGGTTTAAATCTAAAAAAAAAAACATTACGAAACAGCCAAAATGTGCAGAAGTAACAACCGTTCTGTAGTTTAAACTCCAAAATGGGCATGTATTTATTCTTTCCAAGGTCATTTTATAAGAATCAGGCTTTCACTTGCCACTCACCAACAATCTATCACCTTCCACTTCTAAGCACAGCCTTCAGAACACTGCTTTGAGAGTTGAAATGGGATGTGTTATTTTGAAGGTCCAACAATTAATCATAATTATCCAAAATTCAAAACATGAGACAACTCATTCTTAACTGACATCACTCACACCCAGCTTTTTTTCCCCCCACAGAAGTGACTGTAGCATGTCATCAGATCGAATGGTTTGTAAACATGAAATAAAAAGGAAATATGAACAAGATTGTATTTGTATCACGAGGTTAAAAAACAATGTGGCACTGAAATGGTTGTTTACTTGGCACTGCCTGTAATGGAACTGTATTGATAAAATCATAGAATACAATAAAACTATAATGACCCTATGTCAAAGCATATGGTCTGTATAATTGATATGGCCAAATTTTAAAGCAATGCAAAGGTGAAAGGGTTCATTTACTAGACAGACATCGCTGTTCACGGAGCTTAACCCTTCGTCAGTGGCGATAATAGGGCTCACACTGAAGGCAGAATATGCACCCCACATGCAAACTATAAAAATAGTATTATATTGTATATGGAAACTCAACATGTACAAAATCGAATATATAACCAAACAATGTATCAACACACACCTGTGCTTCAATATGAATACAAAAGCAGCTTTGGTCTTTTTAAATTTTTTTTTAATTTTGTATTATTTTTTTTTAATTTAGTCGTTGCCAATTAGTTTTTATTATTTTCTCCCCAATTTGAAATGCCCAATTATTTTATTATGCTCAGCTCACCGATACCACCCCTGCGCTAACTCGGGAGGGGCGAAGATGAACACACGCTGTCCTCCGAAGCGTGTGCCGTCAGCCGCCCGCTTCTTTACACACTGCGAACTCACCGTGCAGCTGCCTCAGAACTACAGCGTCGGATGACAACGCAGCTCTGGGCAGCTTACAGGCAAGCACCCAGGCGCCCGGCCAGACTACAGGGGTCGCTGGTGCGCGGTGAGCTGAGGACACTTTGGTGGTGGCAGCATTGAAAAATAACTGCTTGGTATGATACCCATTGAACTTTAGCTAGAAAATAAAAAAATACCTATGTACCGAGTATGAAAGCAATATCTTGAAGGGTCAGGTCTTTATCTTCCTGAAACCATAAAGACACTTGACCCCAATATGGCGGCCATCATAGGTCACAGATCAAAATGAATGGTACCATTAGATTAGGGTGACCACTAGCAAGGGTGAAAAATTGGGCCTCTTTCAGTTTTGGGGGAGGGGGAGGGGTTTATAAGTGCGTATAAAAAAAAAAGAGCGTGCACATGAACTCCTTGCAGCTCTTGCGTTTTTCACCTCACCAGCTTCAATTCAGTCACAAGACCGGCAGGAGTGTTGGTGCACTGCTGTGTGAAACACTTGGGTAAGCTCTGTAGCAACAACTTGGGTATCCAACATTTCATTGGGCTTTGACACAAGGGTATTCTGTTTTGCACATGTTGCTCTGTTCCTGACCACCTTCTGGCGCATCCTCAAGACACACCTGTTCAGACAGCATCTGTAAACTTCACAACCCTTGACTATACTGGACTATATGGCAGTAAAGGCACCCAATTGTATCAGTACTTGCATCACCTTGTACCTGCACTTAACTGCTCCACACTTTGCTATATTCTACTACTGCGCTCAATTATAACTATTTTCTCTATCTTGTACCTGATTTCACTCTTAACGGTAACCGTATTCACATTTTCTTTTTTTTTTTTTTTAATTACTCTTATTTGAAATCGTTCTTATCCATGTATTGGATTTACTACTTGCTCTCAATGGAACTTACACTTATAGTAAATATGTGCTTATAAGAGTAACTGCTATTTTCTCTTATTTGAATTCTCATATGTATTAATGACTATTGTATTTTATAAGTGCTCTTATCTGTAATGTGATATTTTGTAATGCGATATGTAGCAACTGTAAGTCACCCTGGCCTTTGTAACAGTCATATGAGAATTGGACAGACACATGGCAAATGAAATTTAATAGAGAAAAGTGTAAAGTATTGCATGCAGGCAAATATATATATATATATATATATATATATATATATATATATATATATATATATATATATAATCATATGGGAGATACTGAAATTGAAGAAGGGAACTATGAAAAAGACCTAGGAGTTTATGTTGACTCAGAAATGTCTTCATCTATACAATGTGGGGAAGCTATAAAAAAGGCCAACAAGATGCTCGGATATATTGTGAGAAGTGTTGAATTTAAATCAAGGGAAGTAATGTTAAAACTCTACAATGCATTAGTAAGACCTCACCTAGAATATTGTGTTCAGTTCTGGTCACCTCGTTACAAAAAGGATATTGCTGCGCTAGAAAGAGTGCAAAGAAGAGCAACCAGAATTATCCCGGGTTTGAAAGGCATGTCGTATGCAGACAGGCTAAAAGAATTGAATCTATTCGGTCTTGAACAAAGAAGACTACGCGGCGATCTGATTCAAACATTCAAAATCCTAAAAGGTATAGACAATGTCAACCCAGGGGACTTCTTTGACCTGAAAAAAGAAACAAGGACCAGGGGTCACAAATGGAGATTAGATAAAGAGGCATTCAGAACAGAAAATAGGAGGCACTTTTTTACACAGAGAATTGTGAGGGTCTGGAACCAACTCCCCAGTAATGTTGTTGAAGCTGACACCCTGGGATCCTTCAAGAAGCTGCTTGATTACATTCTGAGATGGGCTGAATGGCCTCCTCTCGTTTGTAAACTTTCTTATGTTCTTATGTTCTTATGATTGAATCCAGGTGTCATTTTTTTCCCCACTCTGTTCTGTCTTTTTTGCTTTTTAGTGACAGGTTCGTCAACAACACCAGCCATCATGACACTTCGCCAGTAAAACTGCGCAGAAGCACACGTATACGCATGTCCGGGCCCCGGACGATCGGGATGTGGGACAAAGCCCCTAATATCAGGACGATCCTGATTTTAATCGGGATGTCTTGTCACCCTACATTAGATTCTGTATGCAAAGTTTCCCAAAACACTGGAAATATAAAGTTGCCAGCTTTAATGGTTCAGGTGCAGTGGCAGCAGGTTGACAACTCGTATAAGCTCCCCTTACAAGGATGCTGTGAAAACTGCAGTGCTTAAGACTAGAATTAAATCTTCAATAATATGCTCTCTTTAAATTTATCATCCTCTTTTTCTGCCAATAACTTAAAAAAATAAAACTATAATAAAACAAACAAACATTTTAAAAGAAACTAGTGTGTAAACAGGTATATGTACATACAAAACTATAAAAATTGTAAACATATTGGGTCTTGCGTGTGTGTCAGTCGGTGCAGCACAGAATCCAGGTTGAGCTGCTACAGCTTTGTAGTTTTCTAATCAAAATGTTTCTGCCGAAGCGCTGTAACTGCACTTCTTAATTCTGTAGCGTAACTGTGTGCTGTGCTTTACCTTTTGGATTTTACACATGCCCAATTCTAAACGTAGAGTGACATTACAGTGGACTTACGCAGCACTCTTTTTTCAGGCAAACCGCTTAGGCCTACTTTGTATTTCAACATTTAATAAATGTCAACTGCATTTCTTGATTCTTTAACTTAGCTGTGTGCAATATTACAGTACTATTGTTTGTTACTTCACCCCTGTCTTGAATCAACGCCCCCTCCCCCACTTTTGCCTTAACGTCAACTATTGCATTCCAGGGGGCATATTTCAAACACAGATGTATACTTTTGGTAAATTTTGGTAAATTGAGTAAATCTGCAGTGTCAAGACTACAACTTAACATCATGCAGTTTTTTTTTTTTTTTTTACACACACCACAAGTAGTAATGTTTAGATTTTCACATTGAGCAGAGATTGGACTGGCATAGAGGAACATACTGCAGGTGTAAGCACCTGATGCCAGTTCCACAAGGATATAATTGAAGGACAATGCAGTGTAGAAGGCAAGCTGTGATTGACTATTTAATTTAGCAGGCATAGTACAATGTTAATTGTACCACATTTGTTTTCAAAAGGGTAAATAGTATTTTCTACTGTTAGTATTTATGCATAACCACAGTGAGTTTCATTTCAAGTGGATTTTTTTCTACTTGACATTCCCACCACCCCCACTCTAATTATTATTTTTTTTAATCACATTTCCACTCGCACTTCGTTTGTAATATGTCTCAAATGTTCAGTTTTGTTAAACATGTAATTTCATTTAAAAATATTTTATTTGGTATTATGTTAGGTTATGTAAAATGTTAAGGTAATTGTGCACAAATTAATAAGAAATCTGATCCTGCGGTAGCACACCACTTTGGGAATTCAAGCACCTCATTCATGCAAAGAGGCTCTGCTACATTAGTCTTTAAAAAGGGAGCACGTTCCTTCATCATTATCAAAGTGCAGTCATGCAGCAAAACCAGCATGCACAAGAAAGAGAACGAAACAAGAAGTACATTTCAGTAATACAGATCCAGCTGGTGAAGATCTGATCAAAACCAACTGCTTTCAAAAAGACAGAAAGAACTGGGATAATTTAAGCTTTTTTCTACACAGTTATTTAAATATTTTCAACATCGAATATTACAGACAATGCCCCATACAGAAATGTCCCAAAACCAACTTCACAATGTATCACAATATATTTTAAGTAATGGGGGCTTCTGTACAATACACTTCAGTATTAAAGCTCTATTAAAAACAAAGAGGGTTTCATGATATTCATGACACTAAGAGCACTTCACAGCTCAGATGCTGGGTTACTCATTTGGGCAAAGTACATCACTACACATTATTGAACCATCCAATTTAAATAGAAAAAAAATACTTGGCGATTTTAAGTCTATCCACACTTACAGACTGTCAAGTATGGCAACACTGAATTTAAAGAATATTAGGAGCTTTGCAGGTTTAGGTTTGACAATTAAACTCATGAACTATTTATTGATTTATTCATTTAATAAAATCACTACTAAAAACAATTTTAAAGCTATATTCTTTGGATGAAATTGAAGTACTTTTACTGTGGAGCTACAGTGGCTAAATGTTACAGGTGCTTCAGCTTTATGGTTCCACAGGCTTTTATTAACAGATTTAAAATCAGTATGTTAAATGGTGTTTGTGTTTTAAAAGTGAATAGGATAGGATAGTCTGATGTAACATCCCCTTTTCAGTACACTATAAAAATGAGGTTACAAAAGTAATAACAGTGGCTAGGCTGAACATTGAACCAGTATACACAATCTTATTCAAATTTCCATACTCCAGTGTATTTTTATTTTACATCTTTTTATCACAAAAAAAAATTACTTTGGGTATTGGATTCTAATCAACATAGGCAGACTGCTATACAGATCTGTATGATATGATTTGTATAAAATGGTTTTGAATACCAGAATAACTGAAAAAGCAAAATCCTTTTTTTTATTGTTAGTATACTTTAAAAAAAAAAAAAAAAAAAATTGACATCCTATAGGGTGTGTGGTATTTTTCCCTGATGGATCACAATAGGTAGTCAATGCTAATATTATGAGATACAAACAGTCATGCTACATATATGTTCTGATCTCCAAAGAGAAATCATGGGAGCAGTGTCAAGGGAATTCTGGGTCACTGTTATTTAGGAAACAAAAGGTCACAAACTGAGAAATCTCTCGACAGAAATGGAATCGTCTGAGGCAATGGGAATCCTTACATAATTTGGCTCTATAGGCTGTAATCTCAGCCTTCAAAAACTATAAGCAAAGCTTTCACTTGATTGACCTCAAAGGCCAACATAGGAAGATAAAAAAAAAAAAAATAATTCTGTTAAAACAAAAACCACCCAAGAACAATATATTGCTTATTCTGATTCAAGCAAAATTTCTCTGTTTAATAACAAATATTCTTTATCTTGTTCTATTTTTAAATTCCCTTCTAATCACAGGGTTTTTCAGTGTCAAGCTTGTATCCCTTATTTTGATGAAAATGGAAACATAAAACTTATTTTGATAACTAAACTACTGTGCTATGCCATGTGGGAGATCAAAGGAGGAGTCCCTGCGTACAGTGGATATATTCAGGTTACTCTATACTACAGCTACACTTTCCTGTGAATAACAGGAAGTCTCTACCTGGCAGGTGTAGTTTGCAAGAGGGTAAAGGGCTCCAGTCTGTTTGAATTTCCAATCCCCAAAAAATGGGAACTCACCAGTCTCAACATCCTGCACGTAGAAGTGGAGCTCATCAGTAATTTCTGTCACAAACACAGGCTTGTAGCTGGCAATCCTCTCCTTCTCCTCCGTCACCTGGACTACCTCCTCAGTGGGCTGTTCCTCATAATTGGACCAGATCTGTCATGTAATTATACAACAAAGAAAACAACCATTAAAGTTCCTTGTTGGTCAGGTGGTGGGTGTTAACTGAAGCTTTTCCAGCTACCAAGTTAGCCCAGATAGACCAAAACACAGTAGATAAGTAGGAATTGTGTACAACAGGGGTTCCCGAACTGTGGCCCAACAGTCCTGTGTGGGCCGCGGGAGCAGGACAACAAGCGCCGGCAGCAACTGTAACTGTAGAAAAATAAAGTGTAACAAGGGAGTCTTGGCGGACTGTCAATCAAAGCAGAAATTCACAAATCAGAGCTAACAGATTGCCCACCTATAGCAGGATGTAAAGCGAGAGCTCTGACAATAGGGCAGTGTTAAAGTCATGTGATCGCTCTGCTGGCAGATGTAACCAGTGTTTTCGGTATTTTATAAAATTGCAATATGTCGAATCCGCTACCAAAGAATACATTTTGTGAAGTATAAAGAACAAAAAAGGCAGCTACAGGAGTTTGAATGCATTTGTACCGTGGGCTCAGTTTTGAGGTGCTGGAATGTTTTTTTTCTTTTGTAGACACGTTTTCATACTAACTCTTGAACTTGATAACATTAACTTAAAAATTCAATTGATGCCTATGATGAATACGTTTTTGTGACTAATTGGCTATTAACATTTAAAATATTGAGTCATTTGATGTATGTTTCAATATTAACTAAATCAAGTTATTACTCAAACTGATAAATCTCGTTACATACCAGTAATTAATTTATTAAAATGTTTGGATATATTGCTATTTTATTGATTACTGGCTCGTTCACAGGCATCTTAAAATAATGCTAGAATATGTTTTGTTGGAAAATAATAATAATAAAAAATGTTTTTTGACATTCAGATTTCGCTGCAGATGGATTTATTTTCATAAGTTTTCTTTTGCTTAAGTGGCACAGCTGCGTTCCTATTTTTGCCTAATGCAGCTGAACAGGTGGGGCCTCGGGTAAAAAAGTTTGGGAACCCCTGGTGTACAACATTGTACACATTTATGTTCAGGTCATTTAGTGTGTCATTTTGAATAAAGACTTGATTAACATGATAGTAACAGCTGGGTAGTCAATGCAGACTTCTAATAAAAACAGAATGTATTGTCTTGCTAGTATACGCTCCTGCTAGAGTACTAGAAATGTAATTCCTTCAGAATACTTGTTTTAGAATTTATGTTGTGTTAAGTCTGATGTGATTCATTTCCGGACATTACCCAAGACAAACCTGCCATTATGTTGGCTAATGGCAAAATTAATTCTATACATCAAACATTCCATTATTAAGCCATTCCAAAGCTTTGCTCTGCAAATTATTTGTCAAGCCGTGAAACTGTTACATTGCATTTTTAATTTGAGGCAAATTACCAGCTGTATTTTTGAGTCATTACATATTCATTAAAGTTGGGCGTTCTTTTGTGGATGTTTTCTGTGCTCAGTTTAATATTTAAATGTTTGTAGGGTTCTTTTGGCAGAATGTTCCGATTGAAGTTCAACTTAAATGATTTGTATATTTCATGCTAAAACACGTAAAAGTTCATTAAGGATATGACATTCCCAACCCTTCAGGCTACGGTACATATCAAAACCTATAGAAAGTTTCATTAAATTACAACCAGCAGCTTACTGACTCCAAACATGGTACTCAAGGCTGCCCAGCATTACTGTACACCTCTTTAGGGATTCTAATAGGACATCATCTTATTTTTCTGAAATAAATGTAGTAGCTAGTTGCATTTCTGTAACTAAAATATGCATTACTATTGTGGGGTTTATACCATATTATTTGTACATTTCCATACTATAGTAGTATATGATATTGGTGTGGGTAGTGATTTTTTATTTTTTACTTTTTGCTGTCCAACCAGTCCTTGACAGCCCACCAAGAAACCCTGAGATTTTCACTGTGGATAAGCTTTACAATTTCAGGTAAGCCTGCTTCATTAAAATATTTTAGGATGTGCCTTTTATACATGTGTACTTTAAACTGTAATCATTACATCTATGACAAATATACATTTATATATAAAACAACAAACAACATGTCCAATATAAATTGATATACAGTCAAGCACATTATTTAAACCAGAAGTATGGAAAACCATATTTTGTATTGTTTGTTTATTACAGATGGCTATATAAAATAAACTAAAACAAGAGACTTACCCACGTAAGTAACATGCTCCAAGTTGTCCACCATTAACGACCAAAAATCAACCAACACCCCGTCCCATTTAGTCTGTAAATATTTTTATATTTTATATTTTTAGTACGGTATGCTTTTGAATTATATTTCAAATATATACATATTCTGTTATCTATTTTTCCAATGTGCTTTTATTCGCCTAAAGGTTAGGAATGTAGTTATGCACCCCATTTAAAAATACGTTCGTCATATACCCCTTTCTGACTTTAGATAAAAAACAGCAAGATATCACCCACCTAGTATATATTTCATTTGTTTGCATACCTAGCAGAATTAGGATTCCAAATTGAAAAAGCAAAAAAAAAAAAACACTTTTTCAGGACAGCTGTTGATGCAATAAAACAATCTAAAACAATATGTGCAGTACATATTATGCAGTCTACGGTGTGAAGTAATTTGCATGCTGCTGCATCCAGCTGATGGGATAAGTTTACTGGGATCTGCTAACTTCAAAAGGCAGAATTCCTTTGCAGTCAACAGCAGCCACTTTCATTTTTTTTGTTTTTTGTTTTCAATAGCTTGATTTTGTTAAGACAGCCTCCATTGATATGGCTCCTGGGACAGACCCCATCTGTTATAGCAGTGAAGTGGTCAAAATAGAATTATTCTGCAACTGTGCCACACAGATCACAGCGCCTAACGCTTGTGCTTCTTACTAAGAAGTTAATATTTTGCTGTTGCAGTGGTTCAGTGAAAAAAATACTTACATTATTATTATTTATTTCTTAGCAGATGCCCTTACCCAGGGTGACTTACAGTTGTATACAAAATAAAATACATATCAAGATTTACAGTACAATTAAGAGCAAGATACAAAATACAATGACTTCAGTCCTAATAAGAGCAAATACAAAACACAGTACGATTTGATATCGGGGCAGTTCAAGAGCAGATAACAGTGTTGATAGTTACATCAGGGTTAGATACGAGTGCAGGTGAAATACTAAATACTACTGATTGGATTAAGTGCAGGATTAAATACAGCAAAATAGGGAGCAGATAAGTGCAAGTTAAAGTGCATTAAAGTATATTAAAATATTTGTCAGATTCAAATATACCTACAGTATTTGGTATTTAAATCAAATGGTTTTGCTGTATATGTTACACTACTTTCATACTATTCTGCAGACTGAACAATAGCAAGGACAGATGAAATGAAAAACACACACCCAAGGCATATAATCTTCTGTGAACTACCATTCTGATTTGTTACACTTGAACACAGGTATATTGCTAGTAAGCAAAACAAAATAAAATATCCTGACTTTTACAAAGATTGAGTGCCTGATGAGTTCCGAAAACTGCATTAATTCATTACACACACACCACATTTCTGATACAACTGCAAAAGAAAAAAAATAAAAATAAATAAACAGGATCAATTGCAAATAAAATATGGCAGCTGTTGGTACACTACTGTTAATTTAAAATTTGCATTTCATATTCTGCGCAAAATGTAGGTCCATTAGGTTCCAATATACAGCAGAGAAAGAGACAGGTGGATATACCAACACAATTACATACACAAAGTATGACACAAACTTAGATCAGGCAAGTGTAATACACACATGTTCTGCCATCCAATTCATTCAGTTCTGTTTTATGTACATCAGCTTGTCTAATTTTGGAAGTATTTTGGAAGTTAGAGAGAATGTTATATTCAAGCCCTGACCTTCACTTGAAACACTGCTGCACTACATTCATAAAATCTCCAGAGCTACATCGTCACCAACACACAATGCCCCTGCGTAAGAGATGTCAGACACACTCCTAAACATTGATTAAACGTGACAGCGTGTCAATTTCAATACAAACCCCAGGAAGCTTAACAAGTAGAGACCGCTGTCGGCACCCAGAACACAATACCGCTTTGCCGTGGAGTTAGGGAAAGGGAAAACATGTATAAACAAATACAATAAAAATAATTATAATAAAAGAAAGAAAGAAAAAAAAAAAAATCACCTTTCTGGAGCAGACCGCTTATCACGTTAATACGTCAGTCGAATACTTTGGGTCAGAGAGTACTGTAATAAATGAATTACAATTATACCCTAGAGCAAGTACACCTATGATGTTTATCGATGGAAACATTTGCGGTATGACTTTTAGATTGCTGGTGGAACACCAAGTTCTGAGGCTTCTGATTTGAATTATATCTACTGTCAAAGCTGCTTATTATCACTCCTGTTAATGCTTGCTTATTATCACAATATTACAATATCCTGGTCAGAATATAATGGGAGTAAACTGGGACTTAATATCAACCATATTTGACGGAGTGTCATACAACTGATTGCCATCCCACTTAATATCACTTTGGGAAACAAAAGCATAATAAGGTTTAAATGCAAGTAATTTGCTGAACAGTATTGACATTTTCTGAATATGAAGTATGATCGCACAATAGATAGAAATATGTCTACAGCTTTGTTTTAACTATTTCACTGTGGAGTACATCAACTAAGCACTACCAGTAACATTTTGAATCATATATGCAAATGCACTGCTTTCTAATCTGTGCTCATTCTACTGCTTGTGTTCACTGAACTTCAGAAAAAAAAAATGAATCTTTTCTCTCTGCATTGAACATTCCTCGGTTTGAAAAACAATTACAAAAATAAAATACATTAAAACCAGTTTTAGTACTTTTCATTTCCAACAATATATGTGTTGCTAGGCGTACAGGAATATACCATTATTTCAATACGTTTTTGGAGAGGTTAGCTGCATACAGTAATAGAAGTTAATGTGAAACAAAAAGGCTATATTTGTAGCGTGACTTGTGAACTGTACCGTAGTGTGAATGATCAATTTCAGCTCCATGTTATTAAATGGGTTTATTCAGCCAGGTTTAATATCTCACAAGACTCTATGCCAAAAGGAAATTCCATTAACACTACTTCTGGAAATAATGTGTACAGTCTGTTCTTGATGCTGTCATATTTAATCAAAATGCCACCAATCCCATTTAATTTACACATCACAGCCCACTAGAAATGGTAATTAACATCCTGTACTCTCCAATCATTTTTAATTTTTTCAAATTGCTTCCCACATCTTCGTATTCTGGTGTGTTTTTTATACATACATCGAGCAAAGTTGGCGATCAGTGAGTGCAATAAATTGCGTTAGAAATTAATAGATGAATTTGCTACATGAGGTAACAGTTGTGGGGATCAGCACTTATTTACATTTATTGGATCCGAGGATGACCCAAACCCTAGTGCATTATGTTTGAGGAGATTTTGTCAAACAAAACTCTTAAACCTACAAAAAAAATTTGAGCCACCATTTATCTACAAAGCATTCCAAATCTGAAATGTTTACAATTTTAAACAAAAGAAACAGGAACTGCCATCAGCAACTTTCAATGTGCAAAATGACAACATTCCTTGCTGACCTAGTAGCGAAGACTCAAGCCCAGGAATCTCATTAAGTTAGATACGTTATATAAATACTTTACTTTCTGCATGTACTTCTACATATACACATTAGTTTAAAAAATGTGTGGCAAGTTGTCCGTGGTAAAAATCCAAACACCAAGGTGGTTGCAACATTGAAAAAGGTTGGGAACAACTGCATTAGAGTGTCCCCAAGGATCCTTTGCAGCAGACATATCAAAGCCAGCTTGGGAACAATATCGACAAAAAGATCAGTTGATAAAGAAATGAGCTTCATAAACATATCTGGACTTGATTAGTCTTTTTTTCGTATATCGCTCACTATTTAATAAACAGAAGTGTGCGTTGTTATAGCCATTCTCTTTACTTAGAGTTTCTCTGCCAAGGACAGCAGGTTACCATTTGTGGAATACATGCATTTGCTATATGACATGGAACAGCAAAAACGTAAAATATTTCACATTTGCCATCAAGGGTAGAAATAGCAGAATATTTGAACTCCATGTCTCCCCATCTCTCACTAGCTCTAACGTAATTTGGCAGCAACAATGAGATGTTTAAAAACGGCAGAGATTTCCACTGAGACAGGAGACTCCTACAGTGTTTAAAATGATTCTACTAATCAATAGACCAAGAGAATCATTTTGTAAGATCGAAATGCGAAAAAAAGTGTGTCTATAATATTTGTCAATGTTATATGTTGCTATGCTTTGTCTGTGTATTTTCTTAAACTCAATGTAAAGGCGAGTTGGTGGCAAGTTACTTAAGGACACAATCCTTATCTGGGTATGAAGGTTTGTGTCTGGCACTCTTCTGTTGTAATCTCTTGTTGTAATATATAGCATATTATTAGCGGGGGGGGGGGGGGGGGGGGTTCAAATGCATGAGTTGTGAGTATGCTTGTTTGTTAGAAGGACCAAGGGGATACCACAGCTGTAATGAAGAAAAGTTACAAAATGAATACTAGAAAACAGTTGCAAAAGAAAGAATTGTTAAAGAATGATGCCACCACAGGATAGGTATAAAAGGGCTCGTTTAGAAATCTTTTGTTAGACCAGAGGAATGAGGACTCAATAAAAGGTGATTATAAACTAAGTTAATTTTCTGTATTGTATGCTGATTTTGATGTGTTTCATAAAGTAATTAGTATTAGGTTGACAAACTGTATTGAGCAAATCACTCTGGGTTAATCCACAAAATAAGACACCCCAGTGAGCCAGTAACAAGAGGCTCTATAAAGGATGGGAATACTGTATCCTTGGGTAAAGACCACCCTATTAATCCCTATGTTGCTACTGCTGATCATAGTTTTAAGAAAAGGTGATGCTGCAGGCAAGCAGGGCAAAGTCTGGTTTATTGACTCCCATTAGAAATGCATTGCAGAGATTTGGCTGAATGGCTGGTGAGTCACAGGTTTTTACAGAAGATGTCTGATCTGTTGATGTCCGTTATAAAAAGGTTTTTCCCTCTGGGAATGTCATGCCAAGACGATGGTCATCGCTGGGATTTTGGCAATATTTGGAGCATACATTGGTACTGCAATCCAGTGCCTTCTGCTCTTTTGTGGACACCCCAACAGGGGGGGGACAGGGACGGACGGACGGGACGGGACTGCAGAGCAATAAAACTGTATTGGTGGAGGCAATAAAATAAATTTACAAATCCACAACATGCCATATGGCAACAATATTTTTAGGACCTCTTGACATGTCAGATGCTAGAGAAAGAGAGAGAGAGAGAGAGCAAGAGAGAGAGAGAGAGAGAGAGACAGACAGTTGTAGTCGAAAGTTTATGTAGCCCAATGGCAATTTATAATTTCTAGAAATTTCTCAAAGAAATTATAGGAAAAATCTTTTAAGCAAAGGTTATGCTTTTATGGATGAGTAAATAAAGTTACAAGAAATAGATGTCTACAATTATTTACTTCAGCATTTTTTTTTGCAAAACTCCAAAAATGCTAATTCAAAAGTATTAATACCCTGACAAGGAAAATGAAATTAATAGCTAGTTGAGGCACTGTCAATGAGCTTTTGGCATGATTCTGTAGTGATTTTTGACAATTCTTCAACGTAAAAGTGTACCAGTTCATTCATTCCGAGGACTTCTCTTCTGCACAACCTTCTTCAACTCATGCCAAAGATTCTCAAATCGGATTTAGATCGGGACTTTCCAGAACCTTGATTTTATTCTTCTTTAACCATTCTGAAGTAGATTTTGATGTGTGCTCTGGATCGTTGTCGTGTTGGAACGTCCAGTTGCGATTTAAACAAAATTTTGAAGCACAGGGTTTCAGATGATTGGTCAATATCTTTTGGTATGCTATAGAATCCATTTTACCATGTATTGGAACTAGATTGTGTCATTAGAGGAAAAGCAGCCCCATAGAAGGACATTACCACCTCCATACTTTACAGTAGGTATGGGGTTCTTGTATGCCTCACCAGACTTTCTCCAAACGTACTGACTACCACACAGTTTGTTGTTTGTTTCATTACTCCACAAAACCTTTGACCAGAACTTAAATCCACGTTTTCCTAAGGAGTGGCTTTTTCCTTGGCCTGCGACCATACAATACTTGACCTATGGTTAAAATGGAAACCCCAGTCCCATTTGCAGCCAATTCACTTTGAATATCTTTGGCAGTCAATCTCGGATTGTTATAACCTGCCTCACAATTCTTCTACTTGTTCTTGGTGAAAAAACCTTCTTTCTTCTAGATCAAGGGAGCGTTGTGACAATACCATGAGTCTTGTACTTCTTGATAATAGAAACAATAGTTGAAATTGGGATACTCATATGCTTGGAAATCTTTGTGTATCCTTCTCCAGCTTTATGACATTAAATAATTAAGGTCTTCAGATAGCTCTTTACTTTTTCCAATACTGACTTATTGGTAATGGCAGCAATCATCCTATGCCTAACCCTTTTATTCTCTCTAAGAATGTTCACCTACAATCCAGCATTTTCTGACTTTTCTAGAATTAGGTTCTGTATTATCATATTGAAATTTCTAGCACTTTGTTGACAATACTAATCATAGCATCAAAGGGTATTAATACTTTTGAATTACCATTTTTTGAGTTTTGCAAAAAAAAAAATGCTGAAAAATTGTAGACATATTTATTATTATTATTATTTATTTCTTAGCAGACGCCCTTATCCAGGGCGACTTACAATTGTTACAAGACATCACATTATTTTTACATACAATTACCCATTTATACAGTTGGGTTTTTACTGGAGCAATCTAGGTAAAGTACCTTGCTCAAGGGTACAGCAGCAGTGTCCCCTACCAGGGATTGAACCCACAACCCTCCGGTCAAGAGTCCAGAGCCCTAACCACTACTCCACACTGCTGCCCCTTGTAACTTTTCCTCATTAACAAAAGCAAAACTTATGTTCAAAAAGATTAACTTTTGACTTGTCAGCACACAGGTTCTAGAGGCACATCATGCCACGAACAAAAGAAATTCCTGAAGACCTCCGGAAAATAGTTGTTGATGCCTATCAGTCTGGAAAGGGTTACAAAGCCATTTCTGGAGGCTCTGGGGCTCCACCGAACCACAGTCAGAGCCATATTGTCCAAATGGAGAAAGTTTGGGACAGTAGTGAATCTTCCCAGGAGTGGCTATCCTGCCAAAATCTCTCTAAGAGCAAGGCGTAAAATCGTCCAGGAAGTCACAAAGAACCCTAGAACAACATCTAGGGATCTGCAGGCCTCTATCGCCTCAGCTAAGGTAAGTGTTCATGACTCCACCATCAGAAAGACACTGGGCAAAAATGGGATTCATGGCAGAGTAGCAAGGCGGAAACCATTGCTCACTAAGAAAAACATGAATGTTCGTCGCAAGTTTGCCAAAAAGCACCTGGATGATCTTCAAGAGTTCTGGAACAATGTTCAAAAATCCTGACCTAAAAAGTAAAGAACCTTGGACCTAATGGGTATTATAAAAGAGCGATCTCTCTTACACCAAACAATTTCAAAGGTGTCAAACCTCTCAGTTCAGAGTTTGAAGCCATTGAGAATTAAGAATTTTATTTTAGAAACTGAATAGAACACTGCAAGAGAGCTATACTGCCCAGTGCTGCTGATTAATTTACATTATCCATTAACAACTGGGATATTCCTCTGTGTATCCAGATTTACCAAAGACGCTCCGAGTCCCCTCAGCATCAGGCAGAGTCAGGAAAGCAAGGTTAGCAATGGAAAATACTTGCATTTCACCTGCTCGCTTCACAGCAGTGATTGCTAGTAGGAAAACCGCCTTCAAAAGACACATTTCAGCTGGGGCTCGAATGGTGGTTTCATAAGCGCGTTAAGCACCACATTCAACCGCCAGCAAGGGACAAGGTCCTTCCTGGGAGGACGCAATCTCCGAGCGCCCTTCAAAAACTGTCCCGCCAGGAAGTGAGCTCCTGGGGAGACAGTCTATTTTAATATGGAAGCTGAAATAGCTGCCAGGTAGACCTTAAGGAGTAGAGAGATTTCCCCTTGTTAAAAAGGTCCTGCAAAAAATTGCCATGGGGCAAGTGATGGGGTCCAGCCCGTGATGCACAAGGCAGTCGTAGGAAGTAACCAGACCAAGGGTGTGAAGTGCAGAAAACATGCGAAAGTATGATGCATACTAGAAGTGGGAATATTTTTCCATGAAGGAAGAGAAGTAGAAAAATGTGTCTTTTCAAAAAACTGACGGTCAGCGCAGGCTCCTTCTCAAGCAAAGCTGAAGAGAAAATTGCTGATCCCTTCTGCTTGCAGCAATTTATCCCGTCGGTAGCTTTGATATACGTGCTCAGATAAATTTGGGCGACACAGAGGAATATTCCAATCGGTAACGGAACAACATTTCGTACTTGAAACGGAACCAGACCTTGAATCTAAATAAATAAGATCTAAACATCATCATATGTTTTCAATTCATTTGGACAAAGGGAAGTTCTCAGGTTATTAGATGTGGGCATTATTAAACCACTTAGAAACATTATTACATATGACAATACAATGAAATAAGGTATTAAGATAGGCCACTGCTTTTATCATTAAAATAATATACCCTAATGTGTTTATAAAGAAAGGTTTTGTATGCATCCCTCACAAAATAGACATGGGAAGGAGAAACTTACTTGGAATTGCCTGAACCCGTCGTCTAGTTCGTTTGCAACACAGATGGTTGGTAGAATACTAGCTAAGGCATTATCTAGTGCATTACATTTTGAGACTATAGTAGCTCTTAACAACTAGGATATCTTGTTAAGGAAAATAGCATCTTTTCAAGCTATCCAGCTCCAAAATCCCTGCAGGTTATAAAACATTGGTATCCAACAGTATATGCCAGCTTGTTGGCACTTCATGGCAAAACAATGCTGTGCCAAGCACTACCCATTATCAGCTTGAGAAGTGCAAGCCCCAAAAGGATTCAAAAGAACCATATCACTTCTAGAACAGCTAGAGAGGCATATTCTCTGCAGTGTATATAGAGGCATCCATATGTCTGCCAAGTTGTTAGCACTCTCATTACACAACCCCCACTCCAAGTATGGACCATGTGTTGAATCCTGTGCAGTAATGAAGTCTCTCTTATAAATGGTTATTAAGTACAAATCTCAGAAAAAGGTACCTCCTTTTAATTAGAATAATCATGGGGAAATGCATCTAGATATAAAAGCCAAAGAGTCAGGTATCCCTATGGTAAGTGCCATTTGATGCAGCCACTTAGTAGGTGTATGTGCTGCATACTGTATCTGTCAATAGAACAGCAGCTTCACAATAACAGTAGTGATGTTGCATTTCTTGATGCTCAGTGCCACTGCTAAACCACAACTAGTACTAATCGATTAATACTCCATTGATTCTGAAGATAAATTCATAATTTATTTTATGCATTAAAGTGGTGGAAGCTAAACAAACAAAAAAAAAGTATAAATCTTATCTGTCGTACACTTCCATTTGCTATTTAGGTCTCAAATATGCAGTTTTGAAATGAACACAGGTTTTTATATAATTTCATCATCATCATCATCATCATCATCATCATCAACATTCTGGAATTTTGTTTAAAAGACTACTTGTTTGTTTTTTATCAACTTCTTAAAGCACTGTTTTTTTGTATTCAGCCAATGAAGGACTTGTAGTCCGAAACGTCCTGATAATTGATTTGTAATCAATTATTCTACCTTTTTAAGTACCTGAAATATCCTTTTCTTTTTTCTTATTGATCATTTTGGTACACAGCAATTTTCCTTTTTCTCAAACTTTATATTTTATATATATATATATATATATATATATATATAAAAATAAAAAAAACTAATTTTAAAAACATGACATCTAGTACCAGACTAGGTTAAAGAAAGTACCTGGGTCTTGCCTTCAAGGAAATCTATTACACACACTTAGGTCATTTCACCTCAGAATTGTCTTCTGGGTGACAGCATGTTACTGGCTGCAAATTATGTCAATCATATAGAGGAAGCAGCTGATTGGATACTAACAAAAAAGAATGCCCTGAAGGGGTGGGGACAATTTCACTCTCCAGGTCAAATGACCAGGACAGACCAAGATTGTCAGAATGCAAGGCCTTCAAGCAGAGACTTCTTTAACTTATCAGGTACCAGATATCACGTTTTAAAATACATGTTTGCTAAAACATCATTTATTTTAAAAACTACACATTTAAAGACCTACATAGTGAATAGCTGTACCTGTAAAAAAAAAAAAATTATTGTAAACTGCAATCCCTTTAAGACAATTCTGATCCCCAACCCACCCACCAGTTGCTTTGACATCAGTGGCTACAGTAGCAAATATTTGTCTGAACAGATTCAGAAAACATCACCCAGATTCTATAAATGCTTGCAGAGCCGTATTAGCGAAGTTTCCAAAACTTCTTCAGTCATGTCAGTTGCTGGTAAGTCTCCATTGATTTGAATGTGAAAGACTTACAAGCATTTTAAAGTGGCACTGCACAGAAATTAAATGATTAATTAAAACAGTTCTCTTCCAGTCGACTACAGAAAAAAAAAAAAAAAAGCATTTAGATTAGGGCTGTCACGATTAATGTTTGATCAGTTAATTTATGGGCATTAGTTGATTAACCAGCAGATATATTAATAATAAAAAAAGGTAGATTAATCCATGTACATTTTTAATAAAGGTAACAATCTTATAGCGGCTGTCCTGCATAGCAGTACTTAAATCAATAGAACCTAAAAAACTAAAAAAAAACAGTAAGACCAATGGGAATTTGGTCTTTTTAAAACAATTTTTATTATATATATATACATATAAAATGTACTGTGTCATGGTCAAGGGTGAATGATCAAGTGATTAAAAAGAAACCAAAAGCATTTCGTCAATGTCCATCATTTATATACCTTATTTTTTTTCTAAAATAAATGTATTTAATAGTGATAAGTTTCTTTTGATTCTTGGTATAATTTATATATATATATATATATATATATATATATATATATATATATATATATATATATATACACACACATACATACATATATACACACACACACACTATTTTTTTTTTGTTTCGATTTTAGTGTTGAACATAAGCGATATTAGTTATTGGACGTGCACAACCCATCAATTTGTGAAACTATTAAAAAAATGAAGATTGACAAATATGTTTATAATGCTAGAAAGTAAATGCTTATATATGAGATTATCTGTACAATATATTATTTAAAATACTACAAATGTCATGTATTTATTTTTCAGTGATTAATGCAGGGAAAGACTGTTGCCTGCCCCCCCCCCCCCCCCCCCGAACCCCCCCAAAAAAGAAAGAACCAGGAACAACCTGCTTCAGCAGTGTTCAAGTTAGCCATCATGGGACGAGATGTTGGAGGAGAAATGGCTGACAATGCTGTACACTGTTTTTTTTTTAAAAAAGCATATAATAGAAATTAACATTGCAAATACTGCATGCATTTTGGTAGAACAGTAAAAAAATGCTGAGAAACTTGACAGGTTATATACAAGTTCTTTAAAAATCTGGGGTTCAGCAATTACAAAAACTGAAATAATGTCCAGAAAATGCAGTTGTAATAGTTGGCAATGACTTTGTATCTTGCAACAAACTCCTGAACATCAGGAGTTGAATTCAGCTTAAAGAGAGAGTGGGGAAAAAACAGGCAGAAGCTATTTTATATTTGAATAAAACTACACTGAAAGGAACATTTCCTTAAAGTATGTTATAAATTTGTTGAGGTGAGGTGGGGTCACAGGGAACCTGTTGTGTGTGAAAGAATTTAATGAACCAGTCAAGCTACAAGGCTAGATCCACCCCTGTTAATCACCAAATAAAACCAAAATCCTTCAAGTTATATTCTACTTTTTCTGCGTGTGTTTTGTGCTATGGGGAGGGGGCAAGTAGATTTTTAAGGACAAGTAGATTTTTCTAGTACTTTGTCCCTTGGACATCAAGTTTTTTTTTTTTTTATCTTTTCTAATTGCACACCCCTGTAACTAGAGTAGAGCTCTTGCTTAGTTTACTGTTGCATTTGTATGCCACTCGAAGATGTATCTATATATGTATACTGTACAACATCGCATATCAAACCCCCTGTGGACTGGGGTATAGGTGGATATGTGAAAAAGTCGGATTTGCGAACATCTAGAGAAAATGACATTTACACATGCTTAAATAGGTCAGTGAACAAAAACAAAACTCAAACTGCTTTAAACATGGGGAAATTCTTTGCTTTAAAAGTAAGCAAATGTAAACAAGATTAATTAGGCTACAAATACACAGTGTTGCTATGCGGTTTGCTATAAGCCATCTCCACGCAAAGCTTTAAAAAAAAAAAAAAATACAAAACAAAAACGGTAAACGTACAGTAACCTGCAACTGATGGCTTCTTTCTTAACTCTAGAAGTCACTGCCTCTCTAGTTCTGCTTTCATAATATCTCTGTCACTGTACTTTGCACTCTTTCTTGATATTGCCAACAGCCGATAAGCAGCTCGGTTTAAATATTGCTTCGGCTATTTTAAAACAAATGTAAAACATAAAGCTTTCTCAACTAGTGTATTGAAACGTCACTGCTACACACAGCTGACTGACACACACACACACACAGCCCGTCTCTCAAAGGGGAATGCACCAAAAGGCTTTCTTTGATTTCTCTTGAACTTTAGTCTCATGAACTTCCTCCTTAAACAGTCTGCTCTATTCCTTAATCTTACACTGGCTTATCCCACCCCCACATGTACTGGGTCAGTAATTCATGAACTTGTAGATTGAACAAAGGACCTCCATGCACAATTAACAAGATCAACAAATCAGCTGTTTCTGGTTGTGTGCAATTGATATTAAAAGGGATACCAAGCCTGTTTTTAGGACACCAAATGCACTGAAGAAAGAGAGCTATTTTTCTCAATCAAAGAATCAAAACACACCTTTAAGAACATGTGTTGCTTTGTGGTAATTATGATAATACATTAATAAAATGATCCACATTTAGTGGTAATAAATGTCACTACATTACTTAACGTCCATTGATATAGATACATTTTCTTTAAATAGATTGTGAATGCTCACTATGCTATGACAACAACAACAACACGCATTCTATAACCATTACATTTTTAAATATGTTCCTAATTATTGATAACTATAGCTCTGACATTTTCATTTAATGGTGCTTTGTTACTCACTTTATCTTAAAATCCCCCCCCCCCCCTATAATCCTTATGCTCATTTACCTATTTTGTTTTATCAGTGTAGCTAATGCAGCAAGACAGGGTTCAGGTACTCTCAGCAGTCTCAGAAGGCTGCTTATGTATTCTGTTAATGGTTCTAAGTTTTGGCACAGTGTGTGGGTGTTCAAAGTGATAGAGACTATATGGTAGAAATTACAGATCACACCAGCTTAAAGTGTCAAAAGATGTGGCATGCTTTTTCTGGAGAAACTCCAATTTTAACCATGTAAATGGATGTTTTAACATTCAATCATAGTTTGGGGCCATGGAGAATATTAAATTAAGTTACAGGACAAAAAAAAACCCCACACAGTTAGAATGTTCATTCTACTCTCAACACTGTCCTTGGGATAACAAATATGTTGAATGTTCTAATGAGGTTCCCATTATAACAAGGACAATTTGAATAGGATTTAATGTAAATAGGAGCAAAGGTATAGCCAGCAGCGAATCCTTTAGCGACGTGGGCAACATTTTATAGTTCATTAGCAATTCCTAAAGATGTTTTTGAGGAAGATTTATCCTATGTAGAAAAAAAAGGCAGGGAGTTCCTTGAAGAATAAAATCTACAATGCCAAATGTCATTGTGAAATGCCATCACTGTGTTCCTAATCAACTGGAGTGCTATAGGACTCCAATATTGATCAGAAGCTGTAAAATAGGCTATTAAACCAGCCACATTTCCTGGTGTGACCTGACACCTTGGTGAACCAAAGATGTATTATCTTGGAGAAATTATTGATAAATCAATATATCAATTTCTAGCCATTTGTTTTTACAGCACTCCTGCCTTTTGAAAAAGGTACCCTACAATTGCAAGTCTCGCATTTAAAAGACAATTATCATAGCACTCGGCCATATTCCCAAATAACCTTTTTTGATGGTCTCTACTAGCTTTGCACAGTAGGATGGTAACATTTTTGCCCATTCTTCACAGGAAAATTGCTCCAGTTTTGACAAGTTTGTTGGGGATTGTCGATGGACTGCTATCTTCAAGTCTCACCATAAATTTTCATTTGGATTCAAGTCAGGACTTTGACTGGGCCACTCAAGAACATTAATGCTCTTCTTGCTCAACCACTCCAGTGTGGCTTTGGCTTTGTGCTTCAGGTCATTGTCCTGATGAAATGTGAATTTCCTCCCCAGTTCCAGAGTCTTGGCCGACTCAAACAGGTTTTCCTCAAGGATTCGCCTGTACTTTACCATCCATTCTCCCCTCTATCCTGACAAGCTTCCCAGTCCCTGCTGAAGAGAAGCATCCCCATAACATGATGCTGCCACCACCATGCTTGACAGTTGGGATGGTGTTGACTGGGTAATGTGCAGTGTTGGGCTTACGCCAGACGTAACACTTGGAAATTTAGGGTTAAGGTTTTGTCTCGTCTGACCACAAAACCTTTTTTCCACATGTCTGCAGTATCATCTACATGCTTTTTCGCAAACTCCATAAGTGCTTTAAGATGAGACTTTGAGTAATGGCTTCTTTCTTGCCACCTGTCCATACAGACCAGCTTTGTGTAGGGACTGGCTTATTGTTAAATGTGTGAACACTGACTCCCATCTCAAACAAGGACATTGTTGGCTTCAGAGTGACATCCCGAACCAGTTTCCCGCTTGCCCGGCTACTCAGTTTAGGCGGGCAACTTGATCTGAGTAGTGTCTGGGTGGTATGATGCATCTTCCACTTCTTAATGATGGACTTCACTGTGCTGAGAGGGATAAGCAGCACCTTTTGAAATGTTCTTGTACCCTTCTCCTGCTCTGTGCCTCTCTACCACTATATCCCTGACTTGTTTCGAAAGCTCCTTGGTCATCATGGTTGCTTTGTTGGATCACTATGTGAGTTGCAGCTTGAAAGTCTTTATATACCTGGAGGGAAATTATCTACAAGTTAAACCACTTTCAGTACATACAGGCTGAAACCATTTCACTAATTTTGTGACCTTTCAAACAAATCATTTGCACCTCAGCTGATTTAGGGCTGCAGTATCAAAGGGGATGAATACTTATGCAACTGAGATTAATCTGTTTTTCCCTGTAAATCTTACTTATTTATATTCTAAATGTATTTTTTAACTCTCAATGTGGAGTAGTTTGTGTAGATTCTACATGTAAAGTCTAATTTGAAAGCATCGTGGAGTACGCTCAGGTGCCAACAAAATTTGAAAAAAATTTGCAGGGGGTTGAATACTTCTGCAAACCACTATTGCAAAACCACAATCATTTTGGGGTAAAACTAGCTTGTCAGGACAGCCTGATAGACATATTTGACTGCTAAAAATTTGTTTTATAGGGATTACAAAAATAACTTGCAAAACGGCACCATTTAAGACCTAAGCCATTGTCTTGTAAGCACTGTATAGTATATTCTACAAAAATGAAAGAATTATAGGCTATTGACAGATTTTGGAAGATAGATTTGTGCTTCATGTGTGCCTATTGGAGAGTCAAATAAATCCAGGACACGTGGGAGAATAAAGAACAAATATTACTACTACGACAACGATGACGACAACGACGACAACAACTACTACTACTACTACTCAAGCAAATGGTGTGGAAAAATGATTTTTAAAACCTCACCACAGGGAAAGGCTGAATATAACACTGCAGAAGAAGGGAAACAAGCATGTAATTCCCCCTACCTGCATTAATCCAAATCCCTTGAAAGAAGAAAGGATACAAATCCTAAGAGCTGGCAGCAGTCATTTGTGTACTCGTTACAGCATGCGTACTGAAGCATGCATTAATTAGCAGTAATGCAATTCACAATGACACATCTCATTACCATCTCTGCTGCTATCGCCCCCCAGAAGAGCGCCAGTGCAGTAGTGGAATCATACACATACAATACCAACAGAATAAGGGGAATTGTAAACTCCACCTCAAGGGGTTCAAGGCAGATTCTAATGGAAACCCATAGATGATGCAGTTCTAAATGCCTGGTGGAGGGTGGCTCCAGGCAAGTTACTGAGCAATACAACAATTAAATTCCAGACAGAATGTTGGGAACACACTTCATGGCCAAGGTTATACTGTTTATCTGGCCTAATTTTTTTTTTTTTTTTAAATTAGAAGTTAACTTTACAAATGTGTGACAAGCACAGTTCTATATGGCTAATCGATTACATAACTTCAGATTCAATGTACTACTGATAATTTAAGGGAAGTGGCACAGGTTTGTATAACTGTTTAGTGGTCTAGCTCTGTTCTCCATGGACCATTATTTCTTTCTAATATGGAGGTTGTTTTTGTTGAGGCCATTGAAAATTAGCTAAAATTTATGGTTTCACAAAGAAAAAACATAAAATAAACCAATTTTACTTCTTACGTGTTTCTTAGTTGTGATTTGAGAGACACGAATGGATTAACAGGTATCAATTGCATTTAAGGAGAGTAGAAAAGCTGATGTAAAATACCTATTTTTAGACATATATGCGGTAATTTATAGAAAGCTATTTATTTTAAAATGCTCAAAGTCCTTGCAGCTAACGCACTTCCCCCAAGATAGCCGCACAATTTCCATAGAATGTGCTCTATATTCTGAACGACTTAAAACAATTCTGCAACTGTATTCCTAATGGAGATTGTGACAATATGAATACAAATATCAAGCATCCTTCTCCTTTAAATTGTTGAGGCTTGCCAAACTGTGCAAAGCTAAGCAGTTATTTTGTTTTGAACAAACGTCTACAGTACAACCAGCTCCCTAAGTAAATTTTAATGAGTCCAATATATTACTTTTAAACTCTGTGTAATGAAAAGCCTGACACTGCAACTTGTGTGTTTGTATACGCACTGCCGAGGGGGCAATATAAAAAAATAAATAAAAAAATAAATAAATAAAAAACCCACACACGTTGAAAATGAGGGTTGATACTTCAAAAGAAAAGCAAGGCTCTCAGCTTTTATTACAGATCCCAATGGGTTAATTATGTTTGCACCCGCACGGCTGTAAGACTTACAAAACTGCTAGCAGGCTGTGTGGGTCAATCCCCACCTTATCAGGCAATGCTGATTCGATATTTCCCTTCTCAGCCTTAGATTCAATGGCTTAAGATTAAGGTTATTAACAGAGCTTGCTTGGGGATTTGCTTGGATGGCACACAAGGGAATGGGCAGGCTTCCATGAAGTGCCAAGTACCGCTTCGGTTAATGCAGGTCAGCCTAAAATGAAAAAGAACAAATGAACAACCACCTTACCTTTTCTTTCTTCAGCCGGGCAGGCTCTTCGGCAGACAGCAGGGTTTTGTAGTAGGAGCTCCTCTCAGCAGTAAAGTGCACTTTGGAAAGGGCATGCTCCACCAGGGCCACAGACAGATTCAGCCCATCAATGTGAAGCCAGCCAATGAAGTTGCCAGCCTTGTCCATGCTTTCTACCTCCACTTCAACCTAGACAAAAACATACTCTATTTAACAGATTTCTTGGGGAAAAATACATTAACCTGTTGTTCAAAATCCAACAATTATAAAACAAAATAGAATACTTTGTATACAAGTGTACTGCATACAAATATATATATATATATATATAATCTGAACAGAACGAATGATAATAAATTAACATTACCACAAGGTATATTGCAAGATACTCAACTTTCAAATTGGACAATTACTTGTAGATAAAATCGCCAGCTAAGGTTTTTAGGTTTAAAATAACCCATGTAATTAGGTAGGCACATTGCCAACAGTACTTTTTGCAGAAATAATTCTCAACAATGATGCAGTTATGGTATATATGTACTTTGTTTCCTTAGTTTGTCTTTTTAAATTAAAATGACTATTATAGTACTTATTTAAATCTGTCTAACAAATTTAAATAGAGCATTGACACGCTTTTCCGTTTTTCATATTTTAATTCTATTGGGTGTGTTTCTTTTTTTCCTTTAACTGATAGACCTTGCAAAAGAGTTCACTTGTTGGAGGCTTGCGTCATGTGCCTTTGGGTTGGACATTTGGAATCTAATTAACAGAGATTCTTGAAACTGGTGACAGGGACACTGTTGACTGTCTGCAGACTTTTACCAAAGAAACAAAAAACAGATTCGTCCAATAAGGATACATCAAACTTGTGTATACCAGGATCGGAGAAAAACAGTTCTGTTTGTCCAAAAGAAAAAAAATACGTAGGGTTGCTCGTTTATGGAGTACTATGGCCAAGCAGTATAAGGGCACACTGTACAATAGCACCATTACTGCAATGGTATAAAAGGTAGTTTTAAGCCTGTTAAATATTGAAAAGAAGCCACTTGGCATTTTGGATTTATCTGGATTAATATCCTGCATTAAAGCAATGTGCCTCTAACACTATGTCACAACTTTTTATATTTATTCAACAGTTATTAACAAGGCATTAACAAATATTAGAATAATAAAATTATAAAAAAGGTTGAGATGAAATACATTTTCTTTTTTTTTTTTTTTAACTCTGTCTCATAGATGAGCCTCTTTGATTTATCTTGAAGCCATCAAGGGAGTTTACTCACTGTATTAGTGACATGTGCCAGTCCCTGTCCCCAAGCACTCTCAAATCAATAAGCACCTATTTAAAATAAATCGCTCTAAAAGGCTCAGCTCAAGACCAGTTAACTGGTACAAAATTCTATTAGCCACGTCACCACAGACTGGGACGTGAGGAGTCTGGAGCAGGGACATGGAGGCTGAGGGAAATGCAGAAATGCAGTGATAGTTAAAAGGAATGATGCAGCTCTGCAAGGACATCACATGGACACAGTATTACAATCTGGGAGCATGATTGAAAAGTACTAAAAGCATAACTGATTGTTTCATTAAGTAAGAGAAAAAAACAGGATTCACATCTTATTCCAATTAGATTCATAGCCTCACTTAACTTCATTGCTGGGAGCTGGGAGGCTCTAGTCTAGGGTTTGTCAGTTCTGCTCTGGGAGGATCATGCCACTCCAAATATAATTAAATAATGTACTACATTATCTGTTGAGCATGTGAATTTGAATGTACAGTGCTGGTGGGGATGTGTGTTACTGATATACTGGTTTTACTTTAGAATGGCTCTGCTGCAGGGATGGAAATACGACATACTGCACAGCAGTTTCACCCATCCCAGGTTTTAATACAAACTTGAACAGCCACAGTGTAGTTAACAATCTCAAATGTGTCTTGTTAATCTCTCAGTAAAACCAGGAATGAATGAAACTACTATGCAACTGGAAAGAAAAGGGTATTTACCACTAATACTATACCATGCATTTAATAATTTCCATAATAAGTGCTAACGACCAATATACTGTAGCAGTAGAACAAGAATGATCCTACTGTATGCAACTATTATCCTCTAAGAAAGCCTTCTTTTAACAAATACTCTTTACATATCCTCCTATGACCTTTCCTGTGCTTTTCTATGGACTGCTAGAAGACTGCATTGCTCCCAGTTACACAAGCAAACCCCAAAGCTACTGTTGGCGTTTACTGCAAGGAGTAGAATGAACTTGTAATGAATTAAATTAAATCTGCTGACATCAGAACTGTTAAAATACCCAGCTCACTTCAGGGCTTTGCAACACAGAAACTGCTAACACTATCCAATTATGTTCCTATTACTAGATTTTGTTTCATAAACAAAAATTACAGTAAATAGATTTTTTTTTTCCTATTATGATTTATTTTTACTGTTGCGGGGCTAGGCAGGTAAGTAGCAAGTCTGAAAAATTCAAAATACCTACTAAATGTTTTTAAATAAAATTGGAGCTGCCATGTGCCAATATCACTGTCTAGGATATGAGCAGAAAGCAGCACCTCATTTCAGAAATCATTTCACACTCTCTAAAGAAGTTTAAAAAAATAAAAATAAATAAATAAAAACACACTACATACTGGTATTAAACTTATGTTAAACTGAAATAGCAGTTATAAAATCAGTCTAGCTGGTGGCTGTTAAACAGCCTAGCCCTTCATGTTTCTACTTACAGCAGACAAGGTAGCTGCTGCCAGCCCTGATGAGACAACCGTCACTGCATATTCCATCCGATTAAAAAGCACCACTTTAAGCAACAACACAATTGTGCTAAATTATATGCCCCTTTGTTTAATCTCTGCCGACATGCTTAAGAGTTGATTTTTCTTTCCATGCCACAGCTTAGTGTTCCAACTTTGAAAAAGGGAATATCGTTATTTTATCAGGATTCTGACAACACTAGAGACCCTGTATTTTGAATGCTTCTGGCATTTCTCTCTCTCTCTCTCTGAGTGTCCTTGAAGTTATATAACCCAGCAATCCAAGTTACTCAGCTCTCCAACACTCTGCGCATCTAAATTTCAACCAAGGAACAGGAAAAGGAACATCATAACAGCATCAAAGCTATACAAATATTCATGCAAAATAATAAAAAAAAAAAAAAAAAAAAAAACACCTCTGGAATTTAATAAGAAATATACGAGTATGTATGTGTATAGATATGCAAATTTATATATTTACACACACACTTATACATAAATAAAAATAAAATAAAAAAAATATATATTATATATATATATATATATATATATATATATATATATATAATGGTTTCTCGCTGACTTAAGCTCTAGTGAGAGGTGTAAATACAGAACTGCAGCAGTGAAAGCACACTGCCGGTGATCACTGACTTTACCTCCCCCACAAACACCTACACATTCTACTCTATTAGGAATAAACCTTGTATCAATTTCTAATGTGCTTCATCATCAGCATACATCTGTCCCTACAAAGATCAAGAATTGACTTATTCATGCTGTTTTACTTATTTGCTTATATACATGTTGGCATAAAAAAAAATCCTCTCCACAACAGAAAAGCATCTCATAAAACTGATTAGGAAATAGAAAACACTAAGCATTTTGTTGCAATTATAGCTGGATTTTAATGTTGTGATTTATGTAATCTGTTCAGGATTTATCTGACTATTGAAAGCATCTGAACACATTCTATGCCTGTTAGACTCCAGAGATGTATCCTACTTAGCCCAATCCAGTTAGTATGCTGATGCACTGGGGAGACCGCACTGTGGTTGTGGCAGCCATTGTGTGTGCTGATGCACTGGGGAGGCAAAATAAGCTGATCCCTGGTGCTAGCATTACACTTCAACCATCGACACCAGACAAAAGGATATCTACATCATCAGATGGAAAGAAACACAAATGGATGGCGATGTAGATGGATCACATTAGTTTACTGTAAAGATGCGTCTTCATTGGTGCTTATCTTGGCAAGAGCTGAGTTCAAATCAGCATGAAGTTTTAACATCTACTCTCATGTAATGGAAATAATTACTATCCTTATGTAGCAAAGGGATTTAGTACTCATTTCAAGTTGCCTTAGAACAAAACAAATGCGTGTGCAATTACAGCATTCTGATTATTCAAAAAAAAACTGACAACTTCTTACTTCAATTGGTGGTAAATACTTTTGACTTGGTTAAGTAACAAATCAACTAACACTGCACAAGCAGCTTCTGTATGTAAGACCAACATTTTAAAAGAGAAGGGACTAACACAAGCTAGGGTGACAGAAAAACTAAAGCTAAAACGGGGAACGCATTCAAGATCGATAAGTTATCCCACTGACAGACAATTTTCCAATGTTTTGGCCTTGGTGGAACAAATAAATGCTCTGCAGCTTCAGTAGAGGGGTTGTAAAGGTATCCATCTTGGTTTGTGAGGAAAGATAAAACTGTCACCCCAGGGTTTATCTGGTTTAATATTGCTCTCTAGTAACACTGCTGTTATTTTTCAATCAAAGAATGAATGCTTCAGGGAGGAGAAACAAGTTACAGGCTTCCAAGCTTTTCTTTTAGTAACCATGTGTCAGAGGTTTACAAAAAACACTAAAGACTCTAAAATGCATTCATACATTCACCTTCTGCAGATGAAGTCTGTTTCGAAAAAAAAAAAAAGTCACTGTTGTATGATACAAAACTCCTGTTTTACAGCATTCAATACCATTTCTGCTCTTCTATAAATATATAATTAATCAATAAAACAATCTCTTTGTCAAAAAAAAACAGAATTTTTCTATAATGTTTACTCTTGCACTCCAACCCCTGAAACAGAGGCTCGGGAGGTTTATATGGAAGTACTAAACTACCTGCTGTGGATGACACGTGCAGTGCAGGCCAACATTCTGTGAAGAAAGATGAATATCTACTGGATATACTATCTATAGTAGGTGTTTATTCAACAGAAACAGTGCATTTCTCCCTGAAGATACACTTACTGTTTTCCTATCCTGAAAGATCTCAGGTAAACCAGAAATGCTCTAAACACACATTACAATTAATTAACTTCTAATTCGATTTAGATTAAAAGTATTAAGACATCTAAAGAGGTGCCTTTATTACAACTGGAACAGAATTTTATACACTGAGGGTTCATGATCCTTGCACACAATGGACACTTGCAGGTGTCATATTTTGAGTTTAAACCACTTAGAATTACATGTAATGGCAAGATCAAATATTGAATAAAAATTCAGGTAGTTTTGCAAACCACCGAATGTAAAATCACACAGCTCTCCATTTTGAAGCAAGTAAATAACATCATCATACAGTAGGTGTGTACTGTAAACTCTTGAATACTAATTGCAATTGCTAAAAGACATTCTTCTAAACACTAACAGCAGACCATTTATATGTTCTCCCCTAAAAACAAATTAATATGCACTTAATGAAGTTGTTATGGCTTATTTCCCAATATAACAGTTTGTTATTTTTTTTTTCTTCCAATTACCGAGGACGACTTACTGCCAGCCTGTGAAGTGAGACCACAAGTCTTAATCACATCCAGTATCTCACTAAAGGAATCATGCGAACCAAATGCAACTCATATTTCATAACTAAACAAAAGGCTGTTATTTAAAATCAGTACACTAATGATATTTTGTTAGAATTAATCAATTTAGCAAGGTTTACATGCATGTGAAGAGCAAATAACTGATGGAACAGCAAACTGGTGGCTTGTAATTATTTTCAAGTAAACCATGTATTTGCATGCGTCTCTTGAAGACTGGTCTGGCATTTTATTAAATACAATAATCATGTGCCAGCAATGTGAGCAATCTCCTCTTAACTGCTCAGACTTGTGATTTCCATTACACGAGAATAGATACAATTTTAACTGGCCCAATAATAAGTACAAAACTATATCAACCTGCTTAGCAAGTTAATAGCAGAGTAATGTGTTAGCGCCATTCAAAAAATAAAACAAACAAACAATCTTATGGATTATTTGGTTAACCATTCTGATTACGCGTATACCATATGTTTAAATGGTAATAGTTGATCTATTTTTTAAATCTGGCTTTTTGTACATTGAACATGTTTTGACTAAATGACAATATAAAAATAAAATAATGAGTTATCATCTGGAATAAATTTTATACACTTATTTTTGCCTTCAGAGTTGCTATGGAGTCAGTAAATTAATGAAGAAAAAAAAGTGGAAGTCTGGTAATCCTAAACTACATGGACATGAGAGAAACTGAAGCTCTGGTAGAAATTTTGGTCAGACAATCTTGCCAAACTCGACAAAACTCACAAAATAGTAAAATATACTCAATCTTCTCAAATTACTTTAATGCTGACAGTATGAGAACCGTGCAGCACTGAGTAAACTGCATTCTCCTACTGTAGGCATTCAAGAAATGCATCCATTAAATTAGCGAAGTGCTCCCCAGTGTTTTCTTCTACAGCAATATGTAATAATCTAAAACATGCTATATTAAAAACTGGAGCAATACATTAATAGCTGCCATCTTTCAATATGCCTTGCAGATATTGTAAACATCCGGTTCACACACCATTATAAACGTTCCGAGTGCACTTGCAAACTGCATTGTGAAAAATAGGGAAACCAAAAGGGAAATAAATAAATAAATAAATAAAATAATTAGCTCATATTCTTTCATGATGATCTTTCATTTCTGTATGTTTAGTAATGTGTACGGTAACCGAAGAGAGTCTCAAATAAAAAAAAAAAGTGGCTAAGCGATGCCTTTCAGCATATGCTATTGGTGTGCTTGTCAGAAAATGAAAATACTGTATTCAAGAACTGAAAATATATGTATACAAACGATACTCTTTTTATAAGCAAACCTGCAACCGAGCTGTTACCATGGTAACAGCAACGCTAAAAGGTTAACGGAGGAGGCTGTGTGGTCCAGTGGTTAATGAAACGGGCTTGTAACCAGGAGGTCCCCGGTTCAAATCCCACCTCAGCCACTGACACATTGTGTGACCCTGAGCAAGTCACTTAACCTCCTTGTGCTCCGTCTTTCGGATGAGACGTAGTTGTAAGTGACTCTGCAGCTGATCCATAGTTCAAACACCATAGTCTCTGTAAGTCGCATTGGACAAAGGCGTCTGCTGAATAAACAAACAAATAAATTTATACTAATCCTAATAATAAACACTACTCAAACAATAAAAATAATCATTCTAAGATTGATGTCGCTTGTAGCCTCTCCAAAGTCAGCACCAATCTTACTGCTGATATAAAACAAGTCCTGTAAAGATTGTGAATAGCATTTCTGATCCGAACACATTGTATCCCATATCAAAACACTAGACAGTTCGATTCCGTTGTCCAGCTTCCATGTGGCTTATCTGGGTATTCATCGGTGCATCTTTTTTCGCTGCAGTCACAGCAGCAGACACCTGCTATCTTGCAAACTATTACTGTGAGACTGGATATGAGGGTAACTAAATGTTGAATACCCCCAAAAAAGCTGCTGTTTTATCTTAATAAAAGAGAAAATACAGAGGCTGTTTTGTCCTTTCTGTTCATGGTTTCACTTTCGCATAGCAATCATACATGCCTGAATGTTCTTAAAGCAACAGTAACAATGTGTTAAACATAACAAAATGCATCATTTTAGTATGAAATAAACCAAGTTTTTGTTAGAATTTATTTTGTTCCCTCAAAAGTAGATTGCTGGATTATACCATTGTATACAATGAAATGTTTCATACTGGCATATCTTTAAAGCTATATTAAGCTAGTTGAAATATTTCAGTACAAAATTCATTTTTAAAAAAAAAGGGAAAAAAAGCAAAAAAAAGGCAAACAAACACAAAGAACAATGTTCATGTTTTATGAATTGTTTCATGATACGGATCGTAAACCACGTATCGTGGTATGTATCGTATCGTTGTGAACCCAAAGATACACAGCTATGCCCCCTTTTATTGCAGTTTCTTTATTTTATAGCATTTTTTTTATATTGTGTAATTTAAGAGGTCATTTGTTTATCAAATGTAAAATTATAAGGATGAAAAAGTCAAAACAAGGTCAATGAGTTATTCAACACAAATCAGTCACTAACTAAATAATAAGCAGGCCCGTGGAGTCAAAACCAGAGACGGCCACAAGTCCTTATCAATTTTTAATGAGAAAGTTGACATGTGTATTACTTAAAGAAAATCTGCCTTCCACTGGAAGAAAGTAATGTACATGTTTCCTAACTGTTCAGCAAACAGAGTGCAAAAATCTTGCAGTGTCAGAGAAAAGCAGTCCCTTGAGTCCTGAAAAAGGCTTGTTCCCTTTTTTCGTGGCTGTGGGGATTATGCGCATACACACACAAATTCCATAGGTGTAGACAGGGTACTGCAAAGTCACGTCACCATTAGTAGCAACTACCCTTTCAAATCTGCCAGCAGTGTTGTTTCATGCACAAAGATATCGATTCAATTATAAACACACTGTACAATTCTATACCTTATTGGTAAGGGAAACCAAGAGGAAATTGTAAGCATTTTTAAAAAGAATGCTGTTTGTTGTGCCTTCAGCGATGTAGGCCTTTCAAACGAAGAACAAATGACAGCACTTACAAGGATAAGAGGTAGCCCTATTATATGTAAAATCATAATGATACCAATACGAATGTAAAATCCCTTCATTTATTTTGTTGTTATTAATTCAAAAATCACCCAAATACAATTCAGAAATGAAGCACATGTTTCATCTGTCAAGAGTTGACAAATTGTTCAACCAAGAAAGAGGTAACCACCAGGATTCACCAGTGGTTCTTGGTGTCAATCTGTTTACTACTGAAGAGCAGGCATGTCCAAATGAATTCTTGCCCTAAGCTCATCTTGTGGAATTGGCCATTTGTCAAGTTAATAGATGGAGAGCAAAAGGGGCAAAAACTTCCTGGAAACTGAAGCACAGCAACCCATGCTCGGAGGCTCCTAGCCATGATTGATCTCAATTGACCCAATTAAGTACGGACAGTGTGATGCTTTGCTGTCTACCCAGCGTGATGAATCGAAGGCATGGTCGATTTTACTGTTGGTAGCAAAGATAAACCTCTTGCTGTAAAACACATTTATGATAACTTAACATTATCTAAGGCATTGCTATGGGTAAAACCCCAAATCAGACATTAGAACAACAAAATTTCTACCACTCTCCAGTCACTTCATTAACTTTGAGGTTAAGTACACAAATAGACAAACTGATAACCTTTTACATTTATCTGTACATAGTCCTGGATATTATGAGTATTAAAAGCAGGCCTTAGGAAATAGAACCAAAGTAAAATTCAAAACCCACTGTCTTCTTCCATAGCAATCAGCTGCATGGTTGGAGACACAGGTGGTTTTATTAATTTCCCAGTTTCTTCCGTCCACTCAGAGGGCAGTCACTGACCCAATAAATGATAAAAAGGGAACCTTGAAATTCAGAACAGTATCACTTGAAACTGTCCGGAGACAATCTGATAATGATTTACTTTTTGGGGTGTTTATTTACTATGAACCACAGAAACGGAATACATTTTTTAATTACTTACAGGTAAAAAAAAAATGGAACCACCAATGTAAAGTCACTTAATAGGGCGTTGGGCCGCTATGGTATCCTGCTCTGTGGAGTTCTCGGCAGACCGTTTTTGATTAAACTGCCTGCTTGCGCACCAGGTTGAAATTTGCAGTCAATTGATCTGCAGTTGCTCGCCTGTTTTGCCTTGCACTTCAAATTAATTTATATATTACATTGTTATATCTCTCTCAAAACCCGCTCCCTGGGACCCCTCATCGCATCCTATGGTTTCTCATACCATTTCTATGCTGATGATGCTCAGATTTTCCTTTCCTACCCCACCTCTTACTCCACCATCCCCTCCCGTATCTCTACCTGTCTGTCTGCTATCTCCTCCCGGATGCACTCGCATCACCTCAAACTTACCCTCTCTAAATATGACCTCCTTTTCTTTCCCTCCTCCTCCTCCCCTCCTCTGATCTCTCTATCTCCGTTCCTCTGGAAATCTACCACACTCTCTCCCTCCTCCTCAGCTATGAACCTCGGAGTCACCCAGGACCCCTGCCTCCCTTCTGGCACGCACTTGCTGATTCTTCCTGAGCAACATACGAAGAATCCGACCCTTCCTCACCAACTACGCCACCCAGCTCCTGGTCCATGCACTGGTACTCTCCCGCCTAGACTACTGCAACTCCCTCCTGGCTGGCCTCCCTGCGTCCGCCACCCGCCCGCTCCAGCTCATCCAGAACTCCGCTGCTCGCCTGGTGTTCTCTCTGCCTTGCTTCTCCCACGCAACTCCACTGCTCCGCTAACTCCACTGGCTCCCGATCACCGCTCGCATCCAGTTCAAGACTCTTGTACTCGCCTACTGTTGCCTTGGCCAGAGTGCACCCAGCTACTTCCAGACCCTCATCTCTCCCCACTCCTCCTGCACTAGAAGACTAGCTCTACGTCCTCTTACCCTGCCTCCAGAGCCCGCTCCTTCTCCACCCTCGCCCCGCAGTGGTGGAATGACCTTTCTACAGATGTCAGGACTGCCCAGTCCCTGACCATCTTCCGGCGCCTCCTCAAGACTCACCTCTTCAGACAGCACCTGTAGAACTCCTCTTTTCCATCTGGACACATCACTCTTCCTTAAATGCACTTTACTTGTTCTTATCTGCTCCCTATTTTACTGCATTTAATCCTGTACTTTAGAATACTATAATCTGTTAAGTGTCATTTAATCTGTAGTATTTTGTATTTAATTATATCCTGATGTAACTATCACTGACACTTATCTGCTCCGTTATTGAATCGTATTTTGTCATATACTTGTACTTGCTCGAACCGAATAACAATAATAATATATTGCACATTGAGCTTATAAAGACCCTGTGCTTGCACTGTATTTTTTCTGTAAAAACAAACAAACAAAAAAATAACTAGTAGTATACCGCTAGTGTTTGATGCAAAACCCTAATTTTATAAATGAATACAAAAATGTGTACCTCCAAATAATAGTTGATCTCTGTATATCACAATTTGTTTTCGACAGGACTGGACTGAAGTTTCATTCCCATGTCACTCTACTGGAAATAGAGGGCATGCGGTCACCTACTAAATCCATATTATAGATTACTCAGGAAAAATATGCAATCCTCTGGCCCTGCTTAATACACTTAACATCTACCACCATGGAAACTGCAAGACCACAAACAGACTTCATACAACATTTGTAAATGAGGTTTCAAATTTGGAGCAAGGGTGGAAAGAGGAGATAATGGTGTTGCAACACACAAAAAGGTTGGTGGGGCAGTAACATAACTATACAATTCCATTAGCCTCTTAATTCTTATAGTACATTGATTTAGTGGATCTGTTCTGTACCACACGTCTTTTAAATAAACATGTTTCTTTTAAAAATGAGCATTTCTAAAAGACAATTTAAAAAAAATCAAATTTTTTTTTTTTTTGTTAAAAAGAAAAGCACACGAATCTTGTTTGATCCGGGAGCACTGTTTGTATTTTGAATCAGAAATTCTTCCAAAGGGACTTAGAAGGCAGGGCTGATTTCATTGATGTAACGATTCCCATGAACTTACTGCAGAATGGGAAACAAACAAAACAGCCGAAATAGAAATGGTATCCCCAAAGTAATTGTGACTGCATCTTTCATAAAGCAAAAACATACAAAAACACATTATACAGCTAGTATTACTATCAAACCTGAAATAAAAATACAAAAAGTTGAAAATTGTTAAAAAAAAATATATATATATATATATATATATATATATATATATATATATATATATATATATATATATTAAAACAACTTGTTTAAAACCAACTAAAACCAAGCTAAATAAATACACAGATTTTTTTATATCTGCGACTGTGTATACTGGAACAAGGGATTGTAATTAATTGGTAGGAGCTGGATGTGAACTGGTAACTTCATGGTTCAAAGACAAATGTCTTACCTTTCCACAAAAGAGCTAGCTCTGTTGTTCAGAGGCAAGTTAATATTAATAACTTATTAGCAGCTAGGAGGAAATCCATTACAGAATGTAGCATGCCTTTCTTCTCACTTCAGTAGCTTAGATGAACTAGTATGCCACAGTCACTCGAGTCTGAATTGACACTTAGATAAGAATGCAGTTATACAGGGAATGGTCCATGACGGAAAACATGGCCACCTAGCTTCAGAGGCATCCAAGATACCCAAAAGCCATCAAGTACTTCTTAAACAGTAATGGACATTATTTAAAATGAACCGGTAAGATAGGACAAGATAATGGTGTGAAGGTGTAAATGCTGCATTACCAAAAGGGGGCTTTACCATGTCCTCATGCAAATTATTTTGTTTTATATTTACAGTAAAGTTTTATGATCTGTTATAAATGGACATTAGTTTAGAGAGGTGTATCCTTATATAAACTTCAAAGATTTATTTTCAAAACAGGGTTCCATAACACCTAAACAGCCGAAGACACAAAGCCAGGGAAAGCAATTTTTATAGTAACTTTGTGGAAAATGGTTCTATAAAATGCACTTCATTCTGAGAAAAACATTCATTGTACACAATTTAGGCTTGAAACTTGTAAACTAAATTGCCATCAATTATAACCTTTGCAGTCTGGATTGCTCTTTTGCATACAGCACTGCCGGGTGATGTATGGTGTGTTATTAAATATTAACCACTTGGCTGGTATTTGTTCATTTTCTCAATTATCCACCTCGGTACCAACACTTCTAGAGCATCTTTTGCCCACCTTTTCTTAATTACTGCAGTAATTGAAATGCCTTCTGCCATGTTTTGATAAATGTTAAATGTATGATGTATTAAAAGATAGTGTAAACAAAGGGATAACTAATTGTTTTGAGGCACCACCTGCATTTTAACAAGTTATTGTTGACTGCTGTAAATAATGCCACTTTTAAATGAGCTTGTCTAAATTTTGCTCTATTAATACTTAAATTGTATGCAAGACATGGTCTTTCACAGAATGCCATTTGCTATGAAATTGTACAGTGTATAAATCATGTCAGAAATGTTTATTGAACAGTATCATTATGCTATGTTCATTACAAATACAAATAACTTCTTAAGTGGATACTACTGTAAATTAAATTGGAAACTCTGCTATTTAAAACCAATACAAAAAAAAAAAAACCTCTATCCTTGGAGTTTGTGTTACAGAAATGCACTACAAAGATCACTTGCACCATTAGGTGTTAGTTGTCATGGAGTCCTTCATGAATAACTTAGCTGTTGGCGGTATTAAGATCTGTTTAGATCAATTTAATACACCCCACTGTGTTGCATAAACATGTCATTCAATATTCATTTGCCGTTTAATATGTATTCTGCCCTCCCTTGAAGTGTTGGCTGAAAACACAAGTACTTCTCTGCTCTAAATAGAGAAAAGTGATAAATATGTATTTCAATACATGGAGACACCGGTATCTAAAAAATCTGAAGAGGTAACAAACCACACTGTTTACAAGGTCAGCAGGTTACAACCACAAATCAATCATTTAGCAATGCATTAAACATACCATCATGTTTATTCAGAACAATATAGCTACTTTATAAACAGTGCTTCAATACCATAGGACAACAATCCTTGTTCAACATTACCAGTAACAGTGCTGTGAAAGCAATCCAATTTCAACCCCCCCCCCCCAGCTTAATATTGAACAGGCCAGTTCTTGATGAACAGTTGTATTGCTGAAGTGGAGAGACCAAGTTGGCTCAGTCTTCAAAATTCTGAATTATTTAAGATATTTTCTTTAGAAGTTCTTTCTGGCCTGAATTAGAAAACAATGCACTGCTATGAGCATGAGGCAGAAAGGCATGTCAATTATTTACAAGTGTGAAAAACCAAAATGTATATCTGGAAAGATTAGGTTCTTCTGACATAGTTGCTTCCCACAGTTCGTCTAAATTAATATTTAATACCAACAAATCTTTACAAAGATGTCAACATTCATTACAAAGGCATACCAAGTTTCTCTTTACTGACGTGTGCAAACCAGGCTCCAATTAATTAACGTCAATCTCGAAATACTTACATGTGTAACAAACACATCCCATGTCCTATGTAGCGGATATGTACATTTTTACACTGGATGTACTGTAGGAAGCAATAAACTTCCCCTCTGATGGTTTTAGAGATGCTGCATCAAATATTGCAGGTTTTCTGTGTCCAGGGCATTTGCTTTCTTTCTGGAGCAGCAACTAGAAACAAATCCTCATCAAAATACTGCATATTTACATGATTTATTTTTTATTATATATATATATATATATATATTATACATATATATATATATATATATATACACACACATACATATACACACACACACACATACATACACACAAAGTCAGTGGGCTTGTTTGCCACAGCATCTACAGTATAGGTCAGCTCTAGAAGCCTTTCCAGGGATCAAATCGAAGTTGCAGTCTTTGACAGCAGTATTGTAGAACAGCAATATGTATTACCCTGTCACCTTTAAAAGGGCTAATAAAACATTCACTCATAATAGGCTCTTTAGTGGGCTTCTCCATTAACAGGGAACAATATATGTGTGTACCATATATACCTTAAACCAAAATGATCTTGTTAAAAACAGTTCTATTGCATTCATATTTATAAAGAAAATATGTACAAAAACTTGTGGTGTAATCATATATTGCTACCAAAAGAGGAAAAAAACAAACAAACACCAACACTGGTGACTCAAGGTCAAAACAAAATAATTATTCATACAGATCAAACAAGGGGATACTGCCATGTGAGCTGTATATTAGTAAATAATTAAAGTGGTATTTTCCCTACATAATGTCTAAATATATACTTGCTTTTACAAAACTGTGCTCAGAGCTTGAAATGTTATTGAAAATGTGCTTGAAAATGATATTAAGTGTGGTGAAATTTAGTTGTGTGGCCGATACATCTGATTAATATTAAGCGGAGCATGATAATAACCAAAGTGATATTATCAGGAGTTTGTTTCTATTGACTTCCATTATATTCTGTTCAGAACATTTTAATATGGTGATAATATGCAGGGTGTAACAGTAACCCCTTGCTGCCTAGTGTCCTATATATTTGACATTGAGAAAATGAATATTAAATAGGAATGGAACATATCCAGGGCAGTACGGGGTTAACAGGCGTGACATTAGGCAGGTTTCACTGTAGTCTTATACAACCACACTATACATTTAGAAATGAGTTGTTCAACACATGCATCAGTAGGGTGAAGCCATAACTTGATTTAAGGATGATTGTCATATATTGTGGACAAGGGGTCTCCAACCCTGGTCCTGGAAAGCCCCAATCCTGCAGGTTTTATAGGTGTCTACATCAATGGCTAAAGATCTGCAACA